>NC_068993.1:54365435-54369898 GCF_001194135.2 Octopus bimaculoides
GTTCCAAATATTTTTCTTAAATCATCTTCAAACCTGACTGGAGGTCTCCCAAGTGGTCTCTTCAGTTCAACAAATGCATGGGTCCACTGATTATCTGTGGACCTTGTGACATAACTGGCCTAACATAGCTTTGTGTGGTGGTATTCTGCGACAACATCCTTCACTCCAGACACACACACATATATATATATATATATATATATATATATATAGATCATCATCATCATCGTTTAGCATCTGCCTTCCATGCTGGCATGGGTGGGGCAGTTTGATAGGAGCCGGCTAGGCAGAAGCTTGCACCAGATTTCTGTGACTGTTTTGGCAGGATGTTTACAACTGGATACCCTTCTAGTACCAACCACCCAGCAGAATATACACACACACACACTCGCCCTGCATTTTATCCATCTATCTATTAAATTAATCAACCAAGCAACGCATCCTTAAGCTGAATATATACAATGTCAACAAATGCCAGACACTGACTTACCATTCCTGAGATATCCACATCAGCTCCGTGGTCCAATAATTTTTCAACAATGTTCAGATAACCTTTACGAGCTCCCCACACCAATGGTGTTGTTCCATACTGGAAAGACAATGAAAGCAGTGAAGCAGCAGAGAAATAACAACAAGCAAACAACATACGGCAATCATATACAGAAGATATACAAAAGATATGCAGAAGATATGCAGAAGATATACAAAAGATATGCAGAAGATATATAGGTTTGGGGATACAAACAGGAAAATAGAACTCAAAACACAAGCATCTTGTATCTTTTATCTTTTACTTGTTCCAGTCATTATACTGTGGCCATGCTAGAGCACTGCCTTGAAGAAGTTTCCGTCAAATGAATTGAATCAAGTACTTGTTTTTTTTTAAAGCCTGGTACTTATTCTAGTGGTCACTTTTGCTGAACCACTAAGTTACAGGGACATAAACACAAACATAAAGACACACACATACATACATATATATGACAGGCTTCTTTCAGTTTCCACCTACCGAATCTATTCACAAGGCTTTGGAGAGTCTGAGGCTATAGTAGAAGACACCTATCCAAGGTGCTTTATTTTATCGTCATTGCCTTACTGTCCTAAATAATAAAAAAAACCAACAACAAAGTGAGTAAAGACAGAAATTACCTTGTCTGTGGCATTAACTTTAGCACCATGGTGTAATAAATCAGAGACGATCTCTGTGTAGCCTCTCCCAGAACTCCATGCAAGGCACGTCATATTATACTGTAATTAGAATAATGCGAAAATAGATATAACGGTTACCATGGATACAATGGTTAAAATACAGAAATGAAAGTTTCTGCAGTAAATTTATTGTTCTTTTTAATTTTTTTACTGTTATAGTAATTTGTCGCGTGTGTGTGTGTGTGTGTGTAAACACATGATTATGCTTATGCACATACATATCTATTCACATACATACATGTGTGGATACCGGAAGAGGTAAAAGATACAACAGCAGTGTGTGTGTGTGTGTTTGTAAGCATCATCATCATTATTATTATTTAGCCTTTCATACAGGTATAGACTGGATGACGGTCATAATGTGTATCAGTCCTCATTTAAGGCTACTGTCCTCTTAGACAGGTGAGACAGAGAGCCATATCTCACATCTAGGCTCCATCTTTGGCTTGGTTTCTTAAGAGTGATTGAGGTTAGAGGTGAGAGAGAAGAGTGCTGGGTGGTAATTAGAGGCAATGGTCAGAGAAAGAGAGAGAGATTGATTGGCCGTAGAGAGAAAAATGGCAGTAGATAACAGCAAGCACAAATGGATCCAGTCAGAGCTGATCTGGAGTTAAACTGTAGCAACTAATTATTAATTTAATTGAAAAGCAACCAAAAAGATGATAAAAAACAAAACCAAAAAAAAAAAAAAGGTTCACATTGAAACTAAAATAAAATCTTACCTCAGCTTTAATATTACAACTGGCATTTTTCTGTAGAAGTTCTTTCACTATATTATGATGACCAAGATAGCAGGCCCACATCAGAGCAGTCCAACCACACTAAATGAGAACAGAGACAATGTTATCAGCATACATTCATTTTGTTGTGATTTAGGAGACAAATCTTCATTAAAAACCAGTGAAAATGGACAGAAGAGAGGGTTGAACTAATTATGGTGAAAATGAAAAGCAACAATGATTATAGAAATTGAACTCAAAATGTTGAAATGTGAAATATAAAAACTATAAGACATATATTCTGTCACTCCTCAATTTCTGTTATGTCACAAACATTTTGAATAGTTAATATATTGGAAATTATACACCTTAACACATTTTAAAATTATGTCTTTTAGTCAAAATGTTTTCGTTGTGATGTTTGCTTATATAATGTAATATTATTCTGTATTTAAACTGGCCATATCCAGCTCAAACATTTTACTTGTTTTATGTCAAAATTGGTCATATCTGACCTCTCATACTTACCCTACAAAGTCATTTTAGAAATAAGTAATTCCATCATCAAAATCTTGAAGCTATGAAACAATGCATGATTAACTCTTTAGCATTTAAACTGGCCATATCAAGCCAAAATATTTTACATATTTTATGTTCATCAAAGAGAATTAATCTGGTGCTAAATACAAGAACTTACCAAATCTCTGTGGTCAACAATGGCATGTTTCTCCAAGAGTTCTATCACAATTTCTTGATGTCCTTCTTTAGCTGCATACATAAGAACTGTCCAGTTGTCCTGTGACCATAGACATAAAATATGTTAGACATATCTGACCAAGTAGATATTTGAGACTGGTGGTGGCAGAGTGAGGAGGGAGGGTCAACTTTTAAAACAAGTAATGAAGAGAGGGAGGGAGGGTCAACTTTTAAAACAAGTAATGAAGAGAGGGAGGGAGGGAGGGAGTGAGGGAGGGGAGAATTATATATATATTTTTTATTTATTTGTTCACTGAAGTAGGAGGGTGTCATCATGGGATGACACTCATGATGTTTGTCACACTCCATGAAACACATGTGGTCTTTGAATAACTGAAAGTGTGTAAAGTCAAGACGGAGACATACAAATCAAGGTAAACTGAGGTAACTAAAGAATTATCATCATTAAATTCAAATTACGATGAACGTAAACAAAAAAAAAGAAGTTTGCTTTAGAAGTGTTGAGATGTCTTAGAAAGTTAAAGAAGTGATTTTACATTTTCAATCGCAGAATAATGCTAATGATACATCCTCTTTTCCATGCTTGTATGGGTTGGATGAAGTTTATTGCAGCACATTATCTGCAGCTGGGTGCCTTTCCTGTTATCAATCCTTACTTGTTTTCAAGCAAGCTAATATTTTCCCACAACCAGAAACGTTTCATGCAAGTTTGGATATTTCATATTGTTGAAGCATATATATATATATATATATATATATACTTTTTTTTTTTTTTTTTTTTTTTTTTTTTTTCTAACAAAACTGTCCGATGAACGGGAACGTGAAACTCAGAGTAACGGTTTTTTTGTTATATTTCTGCTGCTTTTAAATAAAGCATAATACATATATATATATATATATATATATATATAGGGAGAATTCACAAAGAAAAAAACAAAAGACGAAGACAGGTGGTGTACACTACACACACACAGACACACACATATATATCTAAGTGGGAAGACATATGGCCATGTGAGGGGGGTGTTGGAAACATGATAATTGAAATGTGAAAGATTAGTGGGTGTAAATAACTGGAATTTAAAGTGTTATAAAATGAACAGTGTGTGTGTGTGTGTGTGTATATAATTGGAAGGTCTATGATTGGTTGCTGTATATGTTGGTGAAATTTGGAAAGTAACAGAATACTTACATTATCAACATCATTGACATCCATATCAGCATCCAAAAGTTCATGGACAATTCTCAAGTCACCTTTTTCTGCAGCCAACATTAAGAAGGTGTGACCATCCTAGGGTTACATAGAATAGAGAATATTATTAAAAATTTGTGTATGAGAGTGTGCATAAATATACATGTATAATCATCATCGTCGTCGTCATCGTTTAACGTCTGCTTTCCATGCTAGCATGGGTTGGACGATTTGACTAAGGAATGGTGAAACCAGATGGCTGCACCAGGCTCCAATCTGATTTGGCAGAGTTTCTAAAGCTGGATGCCCTTCCTAACGCCAACCACTCCGAGAGTGTAGTGGGTGCTTTTATGTGCCACATATATATATGTATATATATGTATGTATGTGTATATCTATGTAATGTATGTATGTATATATATATACATATATATATCATCATCATCATCATCGTTTAACGTCCGCTTTCCATGCTAGCATGGGTTGGACGATTTGACTGAGGACTGGTGAAACCGGCTGGCAACACCAGGCTCCAGTCTAATTTGGCAGAGTTTCTACAGCTGGATGCCCTTCCTAACGCCAACCACTCAGAGTGTGTAGTGGGTGCTTTTACGTGTCACCCGCAC
>NC_068993.1:54370052-54383723 GCF_001194135.2 Octopus bimaculoides
ACGGCCACGCTCAAAATGGTATATATATAATATATAAATACTTAGCAGAAACAACATAGTGACTCAAGGGTTGAGAGATTCATGTGTTAGCATTTATCAAGCAAAACTCTCAGCCCTTGAGTCACCCTGTTACTTCTGCTAAGTATTAATATATATATACGTATACATTCATGTTTTAAGTTCTATTTTTCCTGTTTGCATCACCAAACCTATACACACACACACACACACACAACTGTAGTGGAAAGAAAGTATGTTAGGGAAAGATCTTACCAGATCTCTTTCTTGTAAATTAATGTTTCCGATGTCCAACAAATGTTTGACACTGTTGAGGTCACCCTTATGGATTGCTTCCCGCAACATGTCACCTTTGAAAGTTGTCACTGCCATCTTTTCTTTATCTTATACTCACTTATTGAAGAAAATTCAGCAGAAATATTGAAACATTGGTACAACTCAACTTAGCCATATTGCCTTCTTCATCTCCCTGGTATGAAAATAGAAATATTGATGTAGAATGGGTATAGACATGTACAGTGAAATGATTAACTATTGCATGTGTATGAGTATATGTCTTAAACAGTTTACAAAAAAAAAAAATAAAGGAAATGTTGAATGCAGAATAGCTGTGAAAAACAGCTTAGAAGATTGGGTAAACAATCTTGGAAGATGGAGATCATCATTACATCCATTTTTTCCATGTTAGCTTGGGTTGGACAAGTTTTTTTTTTCAAGTACAATGTTCTTGTGGTCTTTTGTCATCTTTATGAGGTTCTACTTTCTGAAGCCAGCTTTCACCACTTCTGTCTCTTTTGCAGATCTTTTGCACTTAGGTTCTGTGGTACTTCTTCACCCAACTGTAAATTTTCATGCATGACATGTGTGTGTACCAGAGAAATCTTCCTCTTGTCCACATTCAGGCTCATCTTGTATCCGGTTTTTCTCTCAGCTCATTTAGAATCATCCATGCACACTATTATTGCACTTTCAATGAAGCATGCTTGCTACATTTCTACCCAGACATTTTACACATCCTATCCATTCAAAGACCATGTATTCCTACCATGCAACATCACACTCCACAGACAAGCATTATAAAATCTGCCTTTCAGAGAGAGAGAAACTCTTTGTTGCCAGTAGCGCTAGATCTCAGAACTTTTTCAACCCCATTCTTACTTTGGTTACTACACTTTCAGAGCACCTATATCCACTGTTAATTAGGTTACCTAGCTAGATTATTACTTTAGGAGCACCTGTATCCACTGTTAATTAGGTCACCAAGCTAGGCTACTATGCATTTAGAACACCTGTATCCACCATGAATTTATGTCACCTAGCTAGGTTATTACACTTTCAGGGCACCTGTGTTTACTGTTAATTATGTCATCTAGCTAAGAGAAGATATCAGCAGTCCAAGTATTTCAAATATATTATGTGTTGTCTAACTGCTAAACACACCTGTGCACCTGTCACATATGATACCCTTTCCAGTTACTCTATCTGTGAGCTCATTATACCTCTTGTGCACTCAATTTACATAGGGTACATCATATGGAATTCTTATCTGCCTTTGTTTTTTGGCATATCAAGTATGTTTACTTCCCTGACGACAATAATATCTTGATATCTTTCCTGCTAAAACTTTTGCCATTATTCAAATAACTTTGAAGTTTCTCAGTTCTAGGTTTTGCTTCTCTGTATAAAATTTCTTGTCTAAATCTTTGATAGATTAGGCATAGATTTCCTATGGACAGCTGATGTTAAACTCCTCTGTTATAGCTTGGAGGAACTATAGCAGGTGGGGGCTGAATAGTTTTCTTACTGACCACCAGATTACACAGCATATCAAATCTTTCTTCAGATTAAAGGTTACTGTCTTTTCAGTCGGAATATCTTGCTTCTTTCTTCTTTGAGGCTTATTTCCTTCAATAATGGCTTGTCTCTAAAAGTATTTACAGTGTGGTGGCAAGAAGAAGGAAGCTTATAGAAAAATGGTTGGTTCAATAGGAGTGTATGAATTCTTATGATTGGCAGATTTGGGTCATAACTGGAAAAATAGTGGCTCCCACCCTGTAATGATTTGTTAAAACAGAGTGCGCAGAGAGGTCACACTTGTCAAGATAAGGAGAGTGGGTGCGTCATACTTGTCAAGATAAGAGCAGGATGTACTTCAAGGATGTAGATTGTACTTGTTGGAATGGGAGGATAAAGTCTACAATTGATGTGGTTAGTCATTATTGGTCTCGCGTCCAACAGAGACGGAGAACATATATATATAGGGAGAGAATTCACCAAAAAACAAAAGACGAAGACAGGTGGTGTAGACAACAAACAGATGTATTAGCATAATGCTCAGGAAGTGAAAAAGTCTTTAACGTTTCGAGCCTACACTCTTCCACAGAAAGGAACACGGAGAGAAAATAAAGAATGTGTAGTGACCAGCGATCTAAGGACAACAAACACTAAGGCAAGACAAACATCTCAAGTTATATATGTTATTATTATTAGAAAAATTTAAAGTCTTACAGCTGTTTCTGGGATATCCCAAAATATGGGATATTCCGTCATCAGAGACAAATAGGGAAAATGTGAAGGGTATAGATTAAGGAAACGATGAAATAAAGGACTGGAGAAAAGGAATAAAGAAATGAACAAAAAGAAGAAAAAAGAAGCATATATATATATATATATATATATACATAGGCATGCAGGAAGTAAACAGACATCTTTAATTTTCAAAATCTTTTATTTAATACACAAAGTGAAGAATTGAAATGTAATCGATAGGTAGGACTACATACTTTTGTATTTAGTTGACATTCCCTTTGCAGTTTTTAATTCAGAAACTCTTTTTGGCATTGAACAGATGAGCTTTGTGATTGTCTCTTGTGGAATTTCTGCCCACTTTTCACGCAACAATCGAAATAATTCATCTTTAGATTTAGGTTTCTGTCAAGCTTTTCACATAGCTCTATCTAGTATGCTCCAAAGACTTTCAATTGGGTTCATGTCAGGAGATTGGCTCAGCCAAGGAAGCTTTTTGATCCCATTTTCAGTCAGCCATTGTTGATTCCTTTCACTGTGTGGCATGGAGCCCCATCTTCCATGAATAAAAACTCATTTTTCGTTATTTTATCATATAAATACATCAGAAGTAGTCCTTGCTTAAGTATTTCGATGTATTTTTCAGAGTTTATGGTTCCAACACATTCGATCAGCTCAGAACGATCATTGCTGGTGACAGCTCCTCATACCATTACAGAGATGCTGCCATGTTTCACAGTTGGTTGGAGTCGTTTCAAATCAAATTCTTGATTGGGAAGCCTCCAGACCCAAACACGTCTACTGTCTGAAAATAATGCAAACCTGGATTCATCTGAGAAAATCACTCTATCCCAAAATGAACTGGATTTTTCAGACATCTCCTTAGCCCATTTCTTTCTTTTCATGATATTAATTGGTTGAAGGAGAGGTTTTCTTCTAGCTGTTTGTCCATAATACCCAAGCTTATGCAGATATGTAACGCACGTTCTTGGACTAACTGCTAGCTTTTTTGCAATGTCAGAAGCCTTCGAATGGGGTTTGTTTTCCACAATTCTCTTCAAACAGTGAAGCTTCCTTTCTGAGGGTCCAGGTTGGCTGGGACGAGAATCTGTTGATTCTTTTCCTTGGTTTTTGAATTGCACTATAATTCTATTAACAGTTGCAAGAGGAATTTGAAGACTTTTGGCAATATTTCGCTGGCTAAGGCCAGCCTCAGATTGCCCAGCAATATGACTTCTTTGAAAATCTGACAGTTCTGCTGAACTTTTTGCGTGTGGCATGGTTACTCTTCGCAAATGTTTAATATAATGGCATCTGGAATGAAAAAGAATAATTACATTGTAAATTCTACACCCCTGAAAACATTAAGATGCTTAGATCAGAAATTTTGAAAATTAAAGGTGTCTATTTACTTTCTGCATGTCTGTGTATATATACATAGAAGGTTGAAAAGTAAAATATGAGATGATATGTATAGGGAAAATAAGACAAGTTAGAAAATGCTAAAATAATTCTTTCATGCAATACATTTTGTAACGGTTAGTATTGGTTTCAGTTTTCTCAACTAAGAGTAAAACAAGAAAAACAATTAAATTTCAGAAAAAATTAAATGGAATGTTTTGTAAATATTTCCATAGTCTTCAAATAGGTAAGGCAATGTCCTTTTTTCTGTTTCTTTCTCTTTTCCTTTGTGAAGCAGATCTGAAAGAATAGCGTTTATGGATGCAGAACCAAATTGAAGGCTATGGAAATATTTACAAAGCATTTCATTTAATTTTTTCTGAAATTTAATTGTTTTTCTTCTTAATATCCACCTTTGTTTTACTCATAATTGAAAAAAGTTGAAAAGACTGAAACCGGTACTAACTGTTACAAAATATATTTCATAATAAAATTATTTTAGCATTTTCTACCTTGTCTTATTTTCCTTACATGTATATATATATATGTGTATACATATATATATAAAGCTTGGGAAGGTGAGAAAGTTTCGAGCTTACTCCCTTCAACAGAAAGGAACATGAGAAAATAAACAGAGAGAATAAAAAAAGCTTTAGTGGCTAGAGGTATACACACACAGAGTATGCAATATAAAAGGGCAAAGAGTTAACTGTAGGAATAAAAGTAACATAAAAAGAAAATAATTGATAATTGAAAGACTTCCCAGAGAAGAGAGAAAGAAAGAGATATGCCATGTCCATGAGTCATGAAGTTTGAACATGTATCAATCACATAAAATGAATTCAAATGAATTACAGAGAGAGAGAGAGAGAGAGAGAAAGAGAGATAGAGAGAGCTGACTGTATCTCTTGTGTGTCTGATACAAATGGCTAACCTTGATTTTGACCCACTGTTGTTCCAGCCACTTCTGACATCTCTAACATCCTCTAATTTTAAGGATTGTCTCTTCCACTGAGATCTGGATTTCAACAAACCACTTTGTCACATTTCACATTAGTAGAAAGTGATCACTGGACTGATGATTATGATGACCTTTGACATGGCTGGACAACTAATCCTAATCAATCATGGTTCACATTACAGGTTCTACTATTCATCCTCTTGATTGATGAATAAAAGACATGGCTAACGAGACCTCCATTTGGGTGATTTTCCTGAGTCTCCATCTCACCCTTGTATGCTAATCTCTCACAAGGTTACCCATTTGCAGCTGAGTGGACTGGGGCAACATAAAATGAAATGTTTTGCTGAAGAATACAATGCACAGCCAATCTGGGAACTGAAACCAAAATCTCGCAATTGGGAGTGCAACACCCTAACCACTGGGCTATGTACTTGACTGAGTGACCAATGACTTCTTTATACTGTCTTCAAGACTAACTTTTGGGCATTTAAAATGTTCCACATTGGTTCCAAAATCTGTGTAAATCATGTAGGTGGAAATGTATTGAATGGTAAACACGAAAAAATTGGCTGGAGGATAAAAAGGAAAAAACTTATTGGCAATTGCTGGTAACTCTCAAAGATAATTCCATGAAATTAATAATTGGTTCTGCAGAAAATCTAATTTTTATGCTTAGGAAAACAAACTCATCTTTGAAAACAAGACATTTGTATAACAGAGCCAGAAGCGGTTTCAGCTGGATTGGTATCAAAAGGGTTAAGAATGGTTTCTCTATTATATATTTTGACCCTTTTGTTACAATATTTCTGTTGAGATGCTCTGTGTTTCTTTCAATTAATTTTAAATATAACAAAAAATTTAGTAAAATAACTTAGTTATCATTAAGCTAGTGTTAGAAACATAAATTGTGACTAAGGTTTGATGGAAGATTTTAATTCAAAACTTATGAAAACAAGACATTTGTACTCAGAGCCAGAACCGGTTTCAGCTGGGTTGGTAATGAAAGGGTTAACTCTACTTAACTCCATATTCTTTCCTATTATAGGCACAAGGCTTGAGATTTTGGGGGAGGGGAGACAGTTGATTACATTGACCCCAGTGTATGACTGGTACTTATTCCATTGATTCTGAAAGGATGAAAAACAAAGTTGATCTCGATGGAATTTGAACTCAGTACGTGAAAATGGGTAAAATGCTGCCAAGCATTTTTATCCAGCATGCTAAAGACTCTGCTAACTCATTGTCTCTACTTAAATCTATATTAACAACCATTCTTGTCCATGCTACTCATTATCTATGTCTATTCTATTAAGTCAACAACAGAGCATCCCTTATCAGTCAACCTGCTAGAAACAACAGTCATATTTTCTAAAAATCACATCTCACCGTCTTAAAAAACCGAAAGTGATGACCACCGCAACTTACAGGTTTCTCTAAAATACACAAGTTGAGGGTGGTCGCAACAAGAATGTCCTTCCTCAAAAGTTGTTCAATCACGGCTGACCCGGAGTTAAACAAATTCTACTCCAGTTACCATCCACTACCAACAATCTCTACTGTAGCTACCATTCACTGCTACGGTAGCTATTTTACACTATTCTCTAGTTACCATCTAATAATATGTATCTCTGCTGTAGGTACCATGCACTACTATTGAACTCTAGTTACCAGCCAATACCATCTACCTTTACTCCAGATGCCACCCACCTCTCCATCAACCATCCACCACTGTTAAAAAGTTCCTAAAATATCAACCGATATTATGGACAACTGTTTACTCGGATTACAGGTATTTATTATTGGACAAAAATTTTGTGAAAGAAATAAAATACTGTAAATGGGAATTGCTTGAAAAGTCAAATTTTCTCACTTATTTTGTGAATATAATTCTTGAATTTAAGGTGTGCGTAGGAAAGTGAAGGGATTGATAAAGCAAAAAGAAAGGTGAGAGAGAGAGAGAGAGAGAGAGAGAGAGAGAGAGAGAGAGATGACATACCTATGACCTAATTTGAACACTAAATATATCTAGACTTATCTTAGAGGTGAAGTATAATGACATTGGAAGAAATAGAACAGCTATTAATAGCTTTGGGGCTAGAGGAAACAAGTTCAATCTCAGCTAACAGTGGACGATAGCTTGGCTCACTTTTCCCACTGCAATTAGGTCAGTGTTATTTTTGTTTAGAAACAAATGAGTTCTAAATGAGTGGACCAGAGATCATAGGCATTCCAAATGTGACCATTCCTTCTTTATTTTGGCTGGTGTAAATAGTACTATGCTATATAATGTGTTCCTTTTTTTCAAGATATGTATGATTTGGGAGAGATTCCTGAAGTAGATCCAATGGAAGTGTACCACAACTGCAGATGACAACAGGTAGCCTAAACAGTGCCGGTGCTCTACCCAACATTTAAACACTAATCGACTTATATTTATTTGTTCAATCAATCAGTCTGTCTGTCTGTCAGTATCTATCTATCTAGCTATCTATGTATATACACACACATCAGCATTTTTATGTCAACTTTTCCATGCTAGCATGGGTCAGACAGAATTTGTCAAAAGTAGATTTTTTTTTATGGCTAGCTGCCATAAAAGTTGACATAAAAATGTTCTCAAGCAAGGTTACTATTTTCCCCATAGCTGGACATGTTTACACAGAAGATTGGAAACAAAAGACACCTCTTGTAGCATAGTGACAGTTGCTTGCAATTATCATATGATGTCAAAACAAAGAGAGAGACAAACAAACACACATATGTGTGCAATGGGCTTCTTTCAGTTTCCTTCTACTATATCCACTTACACAGCTTTAGTCAGCCCAAGGTTACAGAAGACATTTACCAAAGGTGTCAACAGTGACTTTTGCTGTTCAAGCTGGAAAATACAGACATGATAAGAAAGTAGCTGCTGTTTTATCAGACAGACTGTTGATCTTGTCTGGTCATTCCTATCTGTTAAGGTGACATATTTCATATAAAGTCATTAACTTTATCATCGTCGTCACTGAAAAATAATGTATATATTTCCATTGTTTGTTGGGAACTAAAGTATGAACAGTTACTGGTGAATGGACACCGGTGACCAGCTACAGGTCATTAAATACTAACAATGGACAGCCAAAGGAGAAAGTAGTGACCAGTTATTAGTAAAAAAAAACACCTGTGGACTACTAGTTGTGATTGAACACCTACATGTTCGAGAGGCAGTAGTAGCAGAAGCATAGACAAGTTCTATAGTGGGGAAAAGCTCATAACAAAAAAAGGCGCTGTGACACATATTAAATAATTGTTAAACTCATATCTCAATTGTTGAAGAAGGACCAATTTTGAAAAATGTGTTTGGGGGTGGTGAGGTGCCACTCCCCTTGCTCCCATTAGCCGAGCCACTGAGGAGTAGTAGTAGTGGTGGTGGTGCTGATAGTAGTAGTAATGGATGTAGTGGTGGTGATGGTGGTAGCAGTGGCAACAGTAAGAATCTAGGTGGATGTTGTTTACGTGATTAATATACTAAGCAAGATTAGTAAACCAGATCTATCACTATTCATGCTAAAACCTTCAGATTATCAGTTACTACAAAACTACTTGTTTGCCAGTTCTCAGATGCAATATTTTCACTTCATCTTTGCTTTGCTGATGTCTTTGGAAAAGGCATAAATGTTACAAATACCAACTATTCACGTTCCTTCAAAATATGCCAAACTTCTTGGTTGTTTCTGATGAATTAATTAAACTCTGTTTCTCTTTTTTTGTATTTCACCTAATCTATATTTAGAGGATTAAGCCACTGCAGTCGGCCTAACAAGTAAACCCGACCCAAATTAAGTCAAGGTAGCCACTGTCTCTTTGAAATAGTAGCTAAATCACCTCCATATCCATACATTGTCTTAAAAAGAAGGACACATTACATAACATAGATTCTTTGATACATGGTCTGAAACTAAAAAGGAACAGTCAGTTGAAATGTTTATGATCACATGCAGAGCTTATTTGATTGCCAAACAATGTTGCCCAATTCTCAGGCAGAGAGTTCCAAACTAAGACCCACTACTAGCTGAGACAGAACCTATTTCTTCTACCACCAAAGCCCATTCTATTGCAGAGTGTTTCTATCTCTTCCAATGTCATTGTAGTTCACCTTTGGGGTAGGTCTAGATATATTTAGCATTCTAATTAGGTCAAAGCTATATCGTCTCCCCCTCTCTCTCAAGTATCAGCTTTATCAGTTCTCTCCTCACTTTCTTACACAGGCCCTTTATTCAAGAATTACATTGACAAGATATGAAAGGCATTCTAGTCATGATTATGTAGTTTTCAAAGGTATATAATGTGTCCTTTCCCTTTTTAAAATGATACAATGTGATTTGAGTGGGATTTGGCAGCTATTTCTAGCAGGTCAAGCAACTACATGGAGGTTTCCTCATTTACGCTTGGGAAGACATAGTAGTTGTTGTTGGTGGTGGTGGATGTAGGCTAAAATGATGTCCCAGGGAGAAGCAGATAAAACCTGAAAATTTTAAGATTTACATGTACGATGACGACACAGAATGGAGATGTTTACAGTTCAGGAGTTGAACCACTGAGCCCCAGGATGTTGAAGAGAAACCTTGACTAAGCAATAACATGAACCTGCACAACTGACACAACTCTAATTGATAATGGATTTTCCTCTCATTCACAGGGGAATAATTATTGGTTTGAAGCACAAAGACTATTCAGATTAACAATGTGAAAATGTAGATATTTGTATAACCATTCTACCCATACAGGAAAAATGTAATCACAGTAAAATGGACATAAAACGATGAGGATGATGATTAATAATGCTTCACTGCATTTTGTAGAAGAGAAAGTAAATTCTTGGCAAAGTAAAAAAAATCAGTAAACTAGTTTCTATTTCTAGATACAACTGTTTCCTTTGTATGACTCATGCCCAAGTAAAGGTTACAAACTTCCCTAAAATTTTGGCTTCTCTGAATATTCTCTGAATTGTTGTTTGATAGAATATATATTTCTGTAGCTGATTGTACTGGGTTTACATTCTGCTCAGGATGATTCAGTTGTTTGTCATTTTGCATGTATGTATATGTGTGGATGTATGTGAATGTGAGTATGTGTGTGTGCACACGCATGTGCACATACCTGTGTGTGTGTATGTCTCCTTTGTTTTGACATTACACAATAATTGTATGTAAGTGGCATCATCATACAAGTGACTCTAAGATATGGTTTTGCCTAGAGAGATCGTCAGTGGTAGTAAAGCCCAGCATTTGGAGTGACTGCGAGGGCTGCAGCTGAGTAAGCTCATGTTTAGTCATGGGTATGGTGCAGTGATGTTTTCTTGATATGAGTAATGCTTGAGTGCTTTTGCTGTTAATAGAAACAAGACTGGCATGGGCCCCACTGACGGACGCTCTTAAGATCTTTGTTCATGGAGTCAATGCAGGTTTGGTGTGAGGTGTCTGGGCTGCACATAGATGATGCATGATTGGGGAAAGTTAAGGAGGAATAAAGGCTTATGTCACCTGCATGAGAATAGCTATTGTTGGGTGTGGCAGCAAGTAGGTCTTTGATAGAAGGAAGTGAGTGTCAGACAAAACAAAACATTGAGGAACATCAGAACTCATTGAGAATGGGGAGGAGAAAGAGTTTTGTCAACAGATGATCAGATGGTACAATTAGATAGAAGGGTATCATCTCGCACTGCATCAGTATGAGATGATTGCAAGAGCCATGAGTTGTGAATAGTGAAGTTGTTGAGGACAATGACTACAGAGAGGAGAGGAAAGAGGTGAGATAAACGTTCTCAATGCAAGAGATGTGGTCAAAGGAGTAGCCGTGGTCTGAAAAGTTTGGAGAGCAACAAGGGGAGCAGATGTATTCGGGGGAATGAGGATGGGAGACTTTGAGCCAAGTTAATGGGAAGGTATCATCATCATTTAATGTTCGTTTTCCATGGCATGGGTTGAATGGTTTGACAGGAGCTGGTAAGACTAGGAATTGCACCAGGTTCCATGGTCTGTTTTGGCTTAGTTTCTATAGTTAGATGTCCTTCCTAATGCCAACCACTTTACAGAGTATACTGGGTGCTTTTAACATGGCACCATCACCAGTGCTTTTTATGTAGCACCATCATCAGTGCTTTTTATATGACACCATCACTAGTGCATTTTACGGGGCACCAGTATCATTGCAGAAATCCAGGTGAGAGAGGTGAAAGGCAGAAAGAGTGGACTCCATATATAGTAAGACTCCACCTTTTGAAGTGAAATCTGGGTAGAGTGTGTATCCTGGACAGTAGAAATGGGTTGAAGATCAGGGTCAAGAAATTTGTGCATCAAAGAGAAATGTATGGGATCTAGATTGGAGAGAAGACCTTGGATGTTTGAGAAGAGGGAAGGGGTAGAATTGGTTGTGGGATCTGGATCTATTATTTTTGGCATTGAAGGAACTGTAGTAGGGAATAGTCAAGTAGATCCTTGTGCTAGAAGTCTGGTCTGAATGCTTGCAATGGAAACAAACTTTGCCAATGCCACTCAAGGACCAGAAGATGGTGCTAAATCAGGCAACATGGTGCACCTATCCCCACCCTGAAAGGGGACATTCCAAGCTCAACAGAAGGTCCATTTTAGTTGCAAAAGGATGAACAATAGAACGAGAGAGAGAGAGATCATAGTGGTAGTAATGACGTCTTTAATGTACCTGGACAAACTATCATTACATTTGTCTTTTCTCTTCTTCGGTAAGCATTATTGGAAAAGGTAGTACAATTAATGCAAGAGGACGTAGTTTCGACTCTTCCCGGGCCTTTCACTCATTTTAAAGAGTTCTGATGTTGCTATAAACAATATACTTCGATAATGGATGTTGTGAATTTTAGTCCACACCAAGCTGAATTCCTCTTTCAGCCACCCAGAGCTTATTCCAGTCATGAAATGTGTCGAACCAATTGACTAAGAACCAGGAATAAATTGTGAAAGAATGGTCAGTGCCTTCACTAATTTATCATTATTAATGATGTTAGTCAACACAAGAGGGAATAGGAAATTGCATCTAGGTTTCAATCCTTAGCTACCAAACTTTTGTTCATAATTAACTGTGTAATTTCATATTTAAGAAATTATATTATTATTCTGACAGAATAAAACAACCTTAATATATAGTAGCACGTTACTCCAATCACGAGTTTCGATTTAAAAATATGAGTCAAGTTGAGTAGGATACACACAAACACACACATTGGAAATTAGTTTGTATAATCATTCCTTGAATATTAAAACTGATTTCTGTTGTTTAGAGAGATGGCAGGTTAATAACAAATTTAGGAATAAAACAAGAAATATTTTTTCTTCGAAGAAACGTTGGAGTTCACGTCTCCAGAAGTTACGAGTATTTGAATATTTTGACTTATTTACAATCAATTCCACAATAACTGATAGAACACAAACAGAAATATTTTATCGCAAAACCTGACAGAAAGTGCTCCAGTTAAGATGTAAACGATATTTAAATGTAGAGAGAGAGAGAGAGAAAGAGAGAGAATATAAGATTTAATTCAAAAATGAAATACATAAAATTTGTGCACCAGGTCCGAGACCGGGTTTTGTGTAGAAGTGGTGGTGGTGCGTGCGTGCGTGCATGCATGTGTGTATGCGTGAGTGTACGCATTGTGTATATGTGTGTGCGTACGCGTGCGAAAAATGAGTTGTTTTCTTTGGCGCTGGAAAAATAATAATTAGATAAAAGAGGTCGATTCAATGACACTCCGATGAACCAAGGAATAATAGTGCACACCAATTAAATCGAAGTACTATTTCTGTTTCCTATATGAATACACCGAAAGAGTGTTAGCAAAAATAAGTACTCACCATGTGACTTAGGTGGTCCGATCTAGTCTTCACTTTGATTATAGAGAGGAGTAATTAAGCAAGACATTAAAACTGCCACCATTGGAGTGTTGACAAAAGATTTCATATAATTACTATTCGTGTCCGTTATAAATGAAAATCATAGAAACCGTAGGGTATATATCTCACGTAGAGGTGGAAACAGAGACAGAGAATGTCATAATGAGATGATTTACTATAAATATAAAGTTAAAACACACAGAAGTGTGTTTGTGTGTTGTTTACATGTTGGTAAAAATTAGATAACTTTCGCATGCAAAACGCAATATTGTTCTTCCGGTGTCATAAATAAGTATGTCTTCATTAGTCTTATCGTCCACCGGTCATATGAATAGATATGTCACCTTCATTTTATATTTCTTCTATTCTCGTCAGATGAATTCCTGGGAACGATAGCCTATACAAAAATCGGTGTAGTTTATATGAAAAGAGGGTTAGAAATATATAAATACTTAATATGTGTATTAGATTATATGTGCCAGGTGCTTGTCTCCAGAACTAATACTTAATGTAACTTTGTTTATGTAACAACAAATGGGAAGTTGTAATTTGATGTTAATAACCTTGCAAGCCGAGGTGATATATATAATAGTATATTCTGCAGTCTCGTAGACTACTTTTAACGTTGCTCAGCAAATTTAATCATTGGTGACATAACTCGCATACGCATCTATCTATCTATCTGTCTGTCTGTCTGTGTATGTATGTATGTATGTATGTATCTGTGTGTATGTTGGACAAAACAAAAGAAAACACCACTTTGTATTTAACTATTTGCTTTCTATTGGCAGTACGACATATTCAAAACTGTTGCAGTCTGTCTGTATATATATATATATATATATATATATATAT
>NC_068993.1:54383807-54389393 GCF_001194135.2 Octopus bimaculoides
GTTTATATGCATTATGTATGTCTTGATATTGTCACCCGTTTCCCTCCCTTTTCACTCCCCAGATATTTAAGTGAGTTAAAATGCGTGCGACCTATCTGATTTATGAAGAGGACAAATTGTTGGAGTGAAGATGGCTACAGCTTCAGTTATAAAAATTGTGAAATTGTGTAAGATTTTGGGAGGTAATCTCTAAAATGATGTTCGAATTGGTACTCAAATTCCAAAAACCAAAATAAAATCAGCTCTGGCAAGCATAATTGTGAACGAAAGGCAAAGCTTGGAAGGACCGCGGAATGGTGAAACGTATTGTGTCTAAAACCTTTTGAATTACGGCAGCAATAGTGACTCCAGAGTTAAACGACCATCTTGCCGACCAACCATATTTCTATTAAAGCCATTCGTCTTGAGTCCCATAAAGTTGGATGCTATAAGAGTGCTGTAATTATTAAATCTCTCCTGTCACTCATCAACACTGATAAGTAGAACTTACTCTTTTCCTCACACTTCAGAATGAGTTTATATCTGGAGGCAGTTCAAAGAAGCCTTCTATTCTGTTTGGCTCCTACCATGAACCGTGGCGGTAGCTGTGTAATCATTTGGGCAGCCAAATTACGGAATTCTCTTGGCTGTTTAGTTGTTCTGCATGGCAGAATTAACACCAAGGATTATCATGTCCATCCTACGGTATTATCGTGAGGACGCTTTATTCACCATTGTGGTGATAGTTGCTTGTTGGTGTGTGTGTGTTGTTGTTGACCACTGTCTTGTGTATATAACAAATGAAGCAACTGACGAACTTTTAACATATTTATTGCTGGAAATAATTTACTGCGTTGGCTGTTTACAAAAGAAAGATGCTGATAATATGTCTACCAACCAGGAAGAGAGAACCGTGATGTGTCTTGTTAAAAGCTAGCTGTCGTACATCGTGTGTGAGTGTCCAAAGCTATCTCTTGCTCGGCATGATCTGTCCGATATGGTCTACGCGAATACCCAAGGCCGTCTGGCTGAGTTAAGAACTAAACGGTTTTTGTAAAGTGAAAAGGGGATGAATTTTAAATAATCTGAGGAGCCATATTATACCATAGCTTTGCGCTGATTGGTCGATTTATAGATCAATTACGTGAAACTGTGGTGGCTCGCTTGTCGGGGTTCGAATCCCCACAGAATAAATGTTATTCACTGATGGTAGTATGATCATCCAGGATAATAATGTATCAATTCACGCGGCTAATATTATTTAAAATTAGTACGAAGAGCACAAAAGTGTAGTTGACCATTTTGATTAGCTCCCACAAGCAACGGATCTCAATATAATTGGACATTAATGGTGCTGTGGACCTTGATAGCTGGGAGCTGTATACCTGTTCAGGCTGCAATATTGTTTCCTTTATAAAATCAAGTTATAATATTCAGTTTTCAATGAATCATATTTATTTCTAAAATGATGTTACAGAGGTTACTTGCTGAAAGCTCTTCAGCTGAATGTCAGGGGAGTGTTTATGTAGGAAGAGAGGAGAAAATGTAAATCTTCATTATCAGGTGAGGTGGTCTTTTAACTCGCTGTCGAGTGCCATGGCTGACCAAAAATTCTCTGCAAAGTTTCTGCATTCATTTGTCTCCCCCTCTACTGCCACCGTCTTCAACCAATGCTAATTCTACTCTGTTTTATATTTTCCACGCATATCGATTTATAACCATCATTTCGCTCGATACTCTATTGTAGGATTTCCCATTACTCTTAACCCCACTACAAAAATACACCAGGATAGCAATTGGCTAAATGCAGGCAGAGATCACCCGATGTGAACTATCGCTATCAAATATAGAAATTTGATATGTAGTGGTTTTTGTCTGTTACAAAACTATCACGGTCTCGAAAACTAAGTTACAGCAGCACTAACAACGGATATTTCTTGGGTTATCTAAGTTGATCTGAACTTGACTCAAGGTGGTGAGGAAGTTGACAGCTGATTTTCTAGAGAACAACGAAAAGAAGCATTCAGACTGAGGCTTCAATTCCCGATCGAGAATCCAGGATCTAATCGCTTCATATATCAACAGTGACCTTAATATATTGTTTTAAATGCAGAGCCCGTTTTTGTGTAGTTTCCATTAATTCTTTTTTAAGTTATTACATGTGTTTATTCTCCTTCCCACAACTCTCTATATCTCTCAAGTTATCTCTGTTAGCCTGCACAAATGATGGAGAAATTATTCTTAGCAGAGAAGATCTAATTAGACTAAAACCATATTCAGAGTTGTCACCGTATAGCCAATATCAGATTCGCTTCCCTCTGCATTGACCATATTCTATTTTTAATTAATTGATTAAGGGGGCGAGCTGGCAGAATCGATAGAAAACCGGGCAAAATGCCTAGCGGCATTTCGTCCGTCTTTACGTTCTGAGTTCAAATTTTGCCGATGTCGACCCCGTCTTCCATCCGTTCGGGGGCGATAAAAAAGAATACTAGTAGGTGCATTGGGGTCAATATAATCGACTTATCCCGCCCCAGATATTACTAGCCTTGTGCCAAAATTTGAAACCCATTAATTGATTAATTAATTAATTAAAATTCAGGGATTGTCTTGTTTGCCTTTCTTGACCATAACTGATCTTTGAGCTAATGATAATTTAAAACAATTGCAGCGTGGAAGACACAAGTTAACCATTCAGAAACACAGAAAGACAGCTAACTCCACTTAAAATTGATTGTAATATGGTGTCGAAATTTTTGTCGTTCAAAACTGCGACTTAAGCACCCACAACATTCCCCACTACGGTGCGATTTGAATTATTTAAATCGAAACTTATTGGTCCACTACAGTAAGTATGTAAGTAGCAGACAACAGTCAGACAAAGAGATAGATAGTGATCCAATCAATACGGCTTTCAGTTGTAGGATGACATCAGTAACGTTTCATTCCCTCCATCCACCCTTCCATCTTTATCCAGTCATCTATCCGTATCAACCCTTATCTACGACCCTAATGCTCAATGTAACTTTTACACTTAACTTCAACCCTAATCTTAATCTAAACCTTAAACCCCACGTCTTTAGCGAGGGATAACACCAGAAATAGCTATGAGGAAAACGTCACGAGGAGAACGTCATGAAACTATGAGCTGGACTGTGTGACAAAAGGAGACTGTTGTTTGTGAGATACAGTATATCTGTTGCTTTTGTAATATGTACTTTTAAGTCTGTATTGGATTTCGCGATAACATGATCCACACCAAAAGCTACTGTTCCTGCTCATAATATTGTTCTACACAAAATAGACCAGACACGATGCGCATGACTTGACCTATACGTAATTATAGACGTATGTATGACAGTCTTCTTTTTTTTTTTTTTAGAAATAAATTCTTTGAATTTTTCCACCAAAGAAAAGGCTGTTGTCTAACGATGAGAGTAAAAGCTATCAGAATTTAGATATCAACATGTTGAACATTAGTGAAAGCTTTCCTATTTCACTTATTTTGTAGGATCAATATTTGGTGGTCTTTTCTTTTCAAGGAAACCCAACCTTTAAAAGATTATTGAATATTTAGTAATATACGCAAGTCCACCGATAATCACAAGTACGAATGAATAATCCGAGGAGAGGAAAGAACGGACTTATTCCCCACTAAAACGCCCGTATTTAATTAAAATTCCAGGGTTGTCTCCCTTGGTCGATCATTCCGCTGTTTCTCCCATCAGTTGCAATTATGATTTTTTTTGGCTCACTATACCATGTATGACTTTACAATTGAATTTTCACGCAGAGCATGTCCCTGGGGTTCTCACTGATTTGTTTTTCAAATGTTCATCGGCTGTGCAGCTGATCTTAACAACAGTTGGGAGGCTTTTTTCTCTCTTAACTACTTGAAACCTGAGTATAAGCATTTAGTGGAATATTGATGGGAGTTCGTGTGTTGAAGCATATTCTGTTGTGTCTAGGGAAAGCCATTCTCTTTTGGTGCCTTATAATTTAACATACTCACCGATAAAATTTCCACACACAACGAAAATTTTACAAAAAATAAAAAAGAAATAAGTGGAAATTTTACCAGTGAGTGTGTTAAATTATAAGGCACCAAAGAAAAATAAATTGATGGGAATATTCCACCAATATTCTTTTGTCCTGGATCAGTTCTTCTTGCTCTGGGACAAGTACATGGTCTTGTACATTGTTTTAGCAATAACGTCATATCACCCAGGAAGGCAATATCTTAATGACGTCTTGGGGGAGACTATTTCATTACACTCTACATCGTCCATAAAAAAAAAAAGTGGCACTCGATCGGTTACAACGACAAAGGTTCCAGTCGATCCGATCAATGGAACAGCCAGCTCGTGAAGCTATCGTGCAAGTGGCTGAACACTCCACTGAGGGCCAGGAGATTCAGTGTAGCACAGAATTTGACAAGGCTGTCCTCTTTGAAATACAGGTAAAACTCCTTTTTGTGAGGTGAACGAACTGGAGCAACATGAAATAAAATATCTTGTTCAAGGAACACGACATACCGCTGGGAACCGAACACGCGACCTTACGATCGGGAGCCAAATACCCTAGCCACTAAGCCACGCGCCTTCACATACTATCGTCCACAGATATATGAATTAATGGATATTAACCCTTTGAGACCGTAACAATGGTTTATCCGTGAATGGCTTATTTTTCTCTATACCGTAGCATCGCTCTATACGGTAGCACCGATGAAGAGTACTTTTTGGCTATCTCACCCCCATTAAAAATTTGCCATTAAAAAACTGGATTAACTTCCACTAAAAAATTGAGTTTGTGTGGCAACAAGAATTTGGATTAAAGAGTTAGATCCGTTTGATTCTATACTTCAAGACATTGTTGACGTTTGGTCTCCTCAATAGGCATGGTATGGTTTGTTATAAAGATCTTATCAGATCCAGTAAGATGTTTAATTAAGGCGGCGGACTAGCAGAAACGTTAGCACACCAGTCGAACTGCTTCGCGGTATAACGGCTCTGTGAATTATTGTGAATACTATTGTGTTACTTTGTGAAAACTGTCGGTGAATAATTGTGATTTTTGTGGAATTATTACGGTTGCATTTCACGCGAGCTGCTGCATTTTTCCCAGCTATGGCAAGTGGTAGTGTCTCCAGTATGGAGAGCTACGCCAAAGCCACTGCGGTGAGGAAGCCAGCGCTGCTAGAAACCAAGTTAATCAAGTTGGATATGGAGGAGGTGACCAGAAGCAGGAATTTGATAGAAGTTGAGGGAGACTCGTACAAATTGTGTCCCCCAAAAGAGACTAAAGAAAATAAAATTCTGAGGACAGTAGTGTATCGTACACAGGCTGTCGAAACTGGTAAAATTGAAATGGTGACGGAAGAGGAAATCGAGGAGTGCCTGGGTGAAATTGTCAATGAAGCCACGTACATCAATAGAGGAAGAAAGTTCTGTACGGTTGAGGTGAGGTTCGCCACTGTAGAAGAGGCAACCAAGCCTGCGACCAACATTTTAAGAAGTGAGAAAATAGCATTGCTACCAAGTTATAGAGGAAGAAGAAGTGTGAAAATACGAATTCCCAGAGTTACACCAGAAATTAAACCAGAGT
>NC_068993.1:54389441-54390862 GCF_001194135.2 Octopus bimaculoides
AGTACGAGAATTGCGAGCAGATGGAGAGAAAAGTCGAGAGGTTAAAAGAAATAATAAGAGTGAAAATGCCAGAGAAATGTGCTGAAAAATGCATTTTGATACGTGAGGAAAGATGCTTCGGGTGCATAAAAGAACTTGGTGAAAATATAATAACGAAACGGATATGGTTGGTGGAGACACCACCCCCTAGAACTGATTATTTGCAGTTGTTAAGGACGGACGTAACAATGATTAATGGAAGAAAGGTAACGCGAGTGTTTGGATTTTTTGAGTTACAAAACCGTTAAAATGTTTACATGACGTTGAACGTAAAAGTGAAAAACTGGATAAATGTAACCACCCGACTTCGGGGATCGAGTGGATATTGCGCCTCATTTTTTTTACATTCTTGCATATAGTCATTTTATTTTAATTACCCCGATTTTATGTTTGCGTTTTCTACTGTCTTTATGTTTTGTGATGTCTTAAAAATTCTTTGTATAGCCCTTTATGGGTAATAAAGAAATCGGCATTTCGTCTGCCGTTACGTTCTGAGTTCAAATTCCGCCGAGGTCGACTTTGCTTTTCATCCTATCGAGGTGGAATGAAATAAGTACCAGTTACGCACTGGAGTCGATGTAATCGACTTAATTCCGTTGTCTACCTTTGTTTGTCCTCTTTATGTTTAGCCCCTTGTGGGCAATAAAGAGACAAGATGTTTAATTATTTCAGTTTTCGTGTTTATTAATCTTTTCAGTTTTGTATGATTTGTTATAAAAATATTATCAGATTCAATACAAGGTTTCATCGTGTCACTTTTTTTGTTTTGTTTTATTAAGGGTTTAACAATTTTTTTTTTTTAGTTGAGGGAGATAACCAAAAGTACCAATATGTCTCAGCAAACGTGGGGAGATAACCCGATATTTTAATGTGGGTGCGATAACCAAAAGGTGCCCCGGTGGAGTGCCAGATATATGGTAAAATATGGTCCAGGTGGTCAGGGCTTAATTTGGTCTCGTCTTGAAAGTTTATAGATTTCAGTGTCTTGAACTGCAAACGTGTTGTCTTTAAAATATAACGAATCCTACAGAAACGTCACTTCTTGTTGATGTTGGAATGGTTCTTAAGTTTCAAGGAGATAAACCCATGCGTCGTGACTTTTCTTTGATATCTGTTATCGTTTACTTGTTTCAGTTATTGGGCTACGGCCAGGCTGGGGCACCGCTCGAAGATTCTTTTAGAAAATTTTAATTTTAGCTGATCAGATCAATCCCAGTGCTTTGTTTTTCTTTTGAAAAGTTTGGTACTTATTCTATCGGTCTGTTTTGCCGAACTACTGCGTTACGGCAACGTAAACGAACCAACACGGTCGCCAAGCGGTGGCGGGGGTGGGGGGGGAACAAAACACAGACACATATACTCTCCCTACCTTTCTCTCTCTC
>NC_068993.1:54391059-54400515 GCF_001194135.2 Octopus bimaculoides
TTGTTTCAGTTATTGGGCTACGGCCAGGCTGGGGCACCGCTCGAAGATTCTTTTAGAAAATTTTAATTTTAGCTGATCAGATCAATCCCAGTGCTTTGTTTTTCTTTTGAAAAGTTTGGTACTTATTCTATCGGTCTGTTTTGCCGAACTACTGCGTTACGGCAACGTAAACGAACCAACACGGTCGCCAAGCGGTGGCGGGGGTGGGGGGGGAACAAAACACAGACACATATACTCTCCCTACCTTTCTCTCTCTCCCCACACTCTCCCTTTCTCTAACACACGCTCTTTCGTTGGTGTCTGTGGTTATGCTAAGACCGAAAGTTTTCATCATTTGGATAATGTCCTTCATAAACCGATCTTGTGCTGGTCCATTGGTATTTGCGGTTAAAGCTAGGGCATCATCTTTGTAAATGGCAAAATATACGTCAGGAAAAGTCTTGCCCAACGTATCGAGTAGGAATAGTCCAATGTGATCGCATATGCCTGCTCCATCATATGACCCCCATGCTCACATCGAAAGCACCCTCTGTGTCAATAGTCTTGACCCACTCTACGTTCTCACTGGAGAGTAATGTCTTTCTAGCATGGAAGATTATGTCCTTATCTTGCGCACTAATTTCTATAAATTTGCTTGTGAAGGTGAGGGCTTTATCTAGCAGTTCCTTAGAGATAGAGGCTTGAAAATCGACAATATCGAATTGCGTAAATCTCGCTTTATTCTTATTCTTAATAGTTTTAAACCAGTCAACGACTTCTATACTATTGGACCATTGTACTAACCTAGTAGCATTCCTGACTTGCGCATTGATTTTTCTTAAAATTTCTTTACTAATAATACCAATTTCTGACTAAGGTTAATAAGCCTAAATTTAGGATTAGATAGGAAGTTCTTTTTACAGTCCTTGATAGTTATAAAGGCCTCTTTTTTTGGAAGGACCTCTATTTTTAAAATCTAATTTTAGTCTGGCGGCGATAATGCTAGCTTCTTTATTAATTTCGTTATAAATTTGTGGCCTAGCTTTGGTGTAATTCTTGATGATGCTGTTGTGTAGGAGTCGTGAATATGTGCTGTTTTCTACAAGGTATAATTTCTTCGTTTTATCAGAAGAAATTTTTTTTTTAACTCTTTATGTATTTGATATCTTTTTTTCAGTTGTTGTTGAAAAGTGTTAAAGGACTTACGAAATTTTATTTTGTTCCTGAGCTTCAGTAGGTCCGCTTCGAAGTCTTCCAAGCCTTTGATATTTGGAGGGAATTTCTTTGATTTAATTCCATAGAATATGTTCTCTGTAGTGTCCTCTTCCATGTTGTAAAAGAAAGCTTTCCATCTCATATGCTTAATAAGATCTGTAATTTTCTCCAAAAGTTTCTTAGAGTATAGTTCCCTGGATGGTATAGGTATGCTTTTCATAGAATAATCGATATTGAATTCTCCTGCGGGGTAGAGTCCTCAACCAATTTATAGCGATTTTCCAAAATAAACTGTATTAGCTTTTACGGAAAAATAGCGGTGTACGGAAGGTAACTTATTAATAGTAATAGTAAGACAACAAAAGAATGAAATATATATATAAGGATTTACTTTTCGGATATATATATAAGGATAAAATCTGTATAAGAATTTATCAAGTAGCCAGCGTGAAAAGCCAGTTCAGGAAAAAATTAATGCAAAATATATAATTTTTCCCTTTAAATACAAATACATTCATTATATTAGGGGCTATTACCACACGTAAATGCCTCACGCTGTAATGGGACTCTGAAGTCAAACTACTTCAATAAATATAGACGGCACCGAAAGCGGGCGAACCACGAAATCATTAATGATTTGCGACTAAACCTGTTTTTAAAAGGTAGCTTCCAAGTTGCATTCCCGCCTCTTTCGGTGTCGTGTATATTTATAAAAGTGTGAGGCATTTTTACGCGTATACGTGTAGTAATAGCCCTTAATATAATTAATATATTTATATATAATGCGAGAGAGTTAGGGGTTGAGGATTCAATCCACTAAGGGATAGTATCTATCCAATATACTGCTGGGAGGGTACCCAATTATTGTTACACTAGTGTTATACCAAGTGCAATAAGTGGGTGCGGGTAAAAGGGGGTTATTTTTACTCTAAATTTATATAGCAATGAGAAATAGTTGTGCGCGCGCGTATGTGTTCGGCGATTTCCAGCATATGAAAGACATTGCCGAACACAGAAATATATATATATTAAAAAAAATAAAAAAAATCCGTTTAACACTTGTCATACTTGAAACTAAAGAATGCCCTTATAACCGATATGATCGACCAAAGACCCTTCCTTCCCTATAGGCAGTACTCCACCGTGGAGTCGCGATATGAGCGAAATCAGTAAAAGAGTAACATAACTATATCGGGTAAAATTCATTGAATTTATTTGCTTTCAGCAACTTCCTTCTCCCTTCTGTCGCCTGATGTCTTTTGTTAATATAATTGATATAGCTGATAATATAAAACATAAGACAGAGAGATGTGATACAATTCATTGTTATTAGTGACAGAAATATCTTAACTGATAAGTCGTGCAGTGCTGAGCATAATTAACTTTCTAAAAGTACAAAACCCATTCAACAATCGCGATAGTATCACAATAACAGCAACAGTTCTCTCACCATTGTATCGAAGTTTTGTGGAAAATCTCGATATAATATTAATACTTTAGTATCAATAATGATTGTTGTTTGAGTGGTCATTTGTGGTATTATAAGAGGTTTCAGTTCCTCGATACAGCTTGTACAGTTAAATCTGGTTCTGATTACAGAAACAGTGTTATTTTTAACCATGTGAAGCTAAAAAACCTTAATGTCAATTCCATATTTACATCATAATGATATATCCATAGTTACACATTCAATAATTTCAAACAAATCTCAGTAATATAGTATTTTTGTCGTATATAATATATGTATGTATATATATTGATATTTTCCTTATTTATTGATTATTGTCTTTAATCAGTAAGCTAATATAATTATAAATGTGAAAAGCAAATTTAGAATTTGCAAACGAATACACAGTAATCTGCAACCAGTGTTCCAAAATATAGCTTGCACTCTGAAAATCACCTGTTCTTTACCTTTGTATTAAGATTATGCTAGAGGTTAGGAACGCGAATAAACCTGGATCCTCCAACATTCTTCTCGAAGTTTTTTACTCTTTCTCATCGGTACAGTTTTGTAGTCATAACTTGAACCCGTTACCCCAAGGTAGTAGCTTTCTTATCACTGCTTAACCATTTTCATTATAGAAAAAATACTCGAGTCAAAAACTCCAACAATCTTAGATTAGTATTATTATTATAATTTTTTTTTTTCTGTTAAGAATACTTTAATTAGTTAAATTCTGTATTCACAACGTGCGTTGCAGAAAAAAACCAGTTTGAAATGTTATCTGGAGATCAAAAGGATAAGAGGGAAATATTTGAGTAGCACTTTATAGGAGAATCGTTAGATCCTCTATCGGTAAATTCTTTTGCCTGACAATCACTGGAATTGCAGAGAGGATTTCTACCTGATCGTACTGATTCTGAAGAGCTTTCTAATTCATAGTTTTCAGTTAGAATGCGTCCTTTACGATTCTTTTGAGTCATTGCTATGGAGTGGTTCTGCTTGGACGAAAAGCCATCTTTATGTTTGCCTCTTTCTTTTAGATTGGCATTGAAATAAGCACAGGCATTGGTATACCATTCTTTCTTCGAATTCCATGTCATAAAGGAGGTGATTTCTTCAGCAACTGTCTCAACACGCCATAATTCTAGGAGCCGCCGATACAACTCTCCATTTCCATGCTTCTGGAACGTCTTTTCCATACTTTCATCAATTTTCTTGTATTTCGTTGCACTTTTTTGCACCTTATGAAGAAGCATCAAAGTCTCTGCTTTGAAGCAGAGGGGTATAAGATACTCCCCTAGTTCTGCTAGTGCTGATATATCGCCACAAGGAGCATTACTGGCTGAAAGAATATTCAAAACAGTAGCTGCTTGGTTGCTCCAGTTCATATTTATTTTGGCCAGTTGAAAGTTTTTTAAAGCGCGCCAGAATGAGTGTTTTCGTTTCGTGAGGTTAGCAATACGTTCCTCCTGCAGCATATCGTACACCTTACGGGCATCCACCCTGAGATTTTTGTCCTCCAACGATTCATTGGTGTTTGAAGATTCACAAGGTAACTGCGACAAATTCGAGGACGTTACTGGCGACTGGTTCATGATGGAATTAGTGTCATTGAATGTTGGTGAACTGGTGTGAGGTAGAACTATGCCGACCATTGAGGGACAATCATTGTCATCACTTGCGTGTGAACGCATTTCTTGTTGTTGTAAGATATTTGCTTCACCGTTGCTGTCCCGACAGAGGTGAAGCTGCAGTGGAGTACACCTCTCCACTGCAGCTGTCAAGTTTCGATCGTGGTTCATGCTCATTGCTGCCGAGAAAATATCGCAGCTCTCTTCACTGTCGGTGAAATTTGAGGAGCTCGTTGATGGCGAGACAGTAAAAATCATGCTGTCATGGTTTTCCATCTCAGGAATCTCCATCTTTGTCGAGTAGTCGCAATGTAAGGGATATAAACGTTGGATAAAAATCACACGCAGTTCAATCCTTTCCCTACATCACTTCCTTTCTGTATGACGTCATAAGCAAACTAATAACTAACTCCTCCTCCTCTCTCACTTCATCATGCAATACCAACATCTCAGCAGACGACAGCAACACAGTCTGTGAGTTCTAGCGGATATTTATTCTTCCTTTTTCAGCCTTCTTTTTATTCCTCGTCGTTTATCCTCTCCTAGGAAAACAGTCACCTCTTCATGATGTTTCATGTTTTAATGTCCTTATATGTGTGTGTGTATGTGTGCGTGCGTGTGTGTGTGTGCGTGTGTGTGTGTGTGTGTTTGTGTGTGTGCGTGTGCGTGTAGGTGATGGTAGTGGAGTTGCTATATTGGGGACGGCAGCAGTGGCGGTGGTGGTATAATGCTGGTAGATTGTGTATTGGCGTAGTGAGTTGGTATAGTAATGGTGGCCATACGATGGTCTAATGAAATTCGTATGCAGTGCAGTGGAGGTACATATGCAAACGAAAATACTAAGTGGGGAAAAAGATCTACATGGACACGTGAAAAACATTGTTTAAAAAAAAAAATTAATTTGCAAGCTTCAACTTCTTACATTCCATGTCACTGCATGGATAATCACTTCCAAACACCCAGAAACACAAGCAAATCCCCAGAGCACAATCGCAACAACATCTGCTTGCCCACTCACCCTAAACAAGCCTAAGGAACACATACGAAAACTGACGTGTACTGAGGGGTAAACTTCTTACGATAAGGGCAGAAGAATAACACGTTTTGTTTAGAACGAGGACTTCCACTAGAGGCGCTTGGCTTAGTGGTTAGGGAGTTGTGCTTTCGATTCCGGGACCGGGCGACGCGTTGTGCTTTTTTTTTTAAAGCAAAACACTTCATTTCATGTTACTCCAGTCCACTGAGCTGGCAAAAATGAGTAATCTTGCGACGGCGGGGATTTATACGTCAGGGAAGCCGGTCCTTATGAGTCGACATGACTCTAGAAGATGACTATTACTCTACCTTTTACTGAGTCCTTCTTACCCATCTCTACAGTGGCCACAACATGAACCTATGGGTCACACAGATTGTAACCCAGCAACTCGGATGCACACGACATTCCACCGGTTATAACGGTGTGAGTTCCAGTTGATTCGCTCAACGGAACAGCCAGCTCGTGAAATTATCGTGCAACTGGCTGAGAATTCCACAGACACGCGTACACTAAACCTAGTTCTCAGGGAGATTCAGCGTGACACAGAATGTGACAAGGCTGTCTCCTTTGAATTACAAGTATAACACATTTTTGCCGGTTTAGTGGACTGGAGCAACGTGAAATAAATTGTCTTGCTCAAGAACACATCGCGCTACCGGGAATCGAACATTCGACTACGATCGAGAGCCGAATATCCTAACCATTAAGCCAAACGCCTGCACACACAGTCAATATACCAATAAATGCACCATCACATAACCAAACTGACATACTACTCCTGATGCTTTACGAACACACACCCTACCTTCACTGCACCGCATAAGACTTTCATTAGGCCACCATGACGAAACCAACTCACTACGCCAATACACAATTTACCAGCATTGTACCACCACTACTGCCATAGCAGCAACTCTCACCACCATCACCTACACGCCAAGACATTAGCACCATCGTTGTAGTAAGACACTACCACCGTGACTATTATACCAGCACACCACACTACTGTTACCCTTACATCAACACACACACACACCACTCATCACTGTACTAACGCAATATAATTTATGTTAAGACCAGGCGATCTCTCTCGTTTTCAGGCTGTGGATTGTTTCTTTGCAGGAAATATTCTCGACTCGGTTCCGGACACCATTTGTAACTGTTTTCTCTTCTGTTACCCAAACACTTCCAAATGCGGACTTAACTGTCGCTTGTGCGCTTCTATATGGCACATAAGATTGTGGTTATTTCTCCGCCAGGTAGAAAATAGGAAATTGCTTGTATAACAAGTATTCACAAACGTCAGAAACTGTAAAGGAGTGCAAAGAAAAATGCGTGGATCCAACGGAACTTGAACACAAGGTGAGCTCCTTCTGAACAGAATATATACTTCCGGCCATGACAATTTCATCTTTAATAGAGGCAGTGAGCTGGCAGAAACGTTAGCACGCCGGGCGAAATGCTTAGCGGTATTTCGTCTATCTTTACGTTCTGAGTTCAAATTCCGCCGAGGTCGACTTTGCCTTTTTATCCTTTCGGCATCGATAAATTAAGTACCAGTCGCTTACTGAGGTTGATCTAATCGACTGGCCCGCTCCCCCCCCCCCCAAATTTCGGGCCTTGTACCTAGAGTAGAAAAGAATATAGGCAGTGTATATAGGACATGATATCTGCTATGTTAAACTCGTTGTAAGACAATAGATGATTTAGGGAAGATTAGTTTTCTATTTCTAGCATGTCAAGCGACCACGTAGAGGCTCTTTGGTTGAACGTATTTAAGTATGTTTAACATTTGTCTTCGTTGAACTCCAAACAATGAAATACTCGCACCAAACGGACTATCGAGGGTGCATTTATATGGTTTCTCGTTTAACTAGCCAGAAATAGCAGCCAGATCATATCGTACCCTCTCAGAGGATGGAATGATACATTTGATAATCTAGTTCTAGAGAAACTGTAGAGAAATCACGGTAGAGTAGTGGCTGAAACGTTTCGATCGTAAGTATGTCTACTCGGTCGTGTCTGACTTGGCGCCAAACAACAGAAACAATTACAACCATTTTGGAGTCTGATTTAAAACTGAAGGGGGAAGAAATGCGCAAGGATGCCGAGGGAGAGAGATAGGGCTTAGATTTGACTATTGCAATGTTAGAAAGAGGCACAGAGAATGGTATCAACAAAGGTCTGCGAATGTTGTTGAGAGAAAAAAAATAGGGTCAACTCCAGTTTCAGATCCGGACAAAATTTTTTTTTAAATAGCGTAATATGTGTAAAACTTTTTTTTGTTTTGGTGTGAAACCGGAGTGTAACCGAAAATACAATACTATGGGAGGACATGGTGCTATGATTGATACGTGGAAGGTGTCTCATCCAGAAATAAGGATGCAGAGCACGGACAGTAATATGTCGTGATTCACGAACAGGAATATGTCAACCCACAGACAATAACATTTTAGAAGGGTATAAAGTCGACTGAATCTATCATAAAGCTTGCCTAGAACTAATTTTATTGGCCCAAAGCGAAATATCAAAACTTTTCCCTGTCGGGATTTGAACTAAGAACGTAACCACACTCCAGATTTTTATAATATACCATACACATAACTGCGGGAACGAAATTTGCTTGGAGGGTGCAAACCCAGATTTTTAGGAGGAAGTTCAAAGCGTTTACATTGCCCCTCCCCCAACCTCGCTACAAATTTCCCGACCATGACCATAAAGTATTTTAACCCTACTCTTTTGATTTTTTTACTATCAATCGCCTCTTTTATAGTAATTTTTCATTCTTTTTAACCTCTGATGATATTTATAGGTAAATTATATTCAGCTTTATTCATGCAAACGCAATATGAATCGTTAGTTTTTTTTAAAAATATTTCCAATAAAAACAAATGTCGTGGCGATGAACGGGACGTTATACAACGGCATCAGAAATTTACATACAAATTAAGAAACAATCATAAATGCATATAAAGACAACACATAATAAATGTTTTAAATACTTTCTTTAAAAATGAAGACAAAAAGCAACAACAGTAGCAGCCGCAACAATAAAAATATAAAAGTGTTGAGTGAAGAAAGTTCCTCTTTATTGAAACCATCTGTAATAGCAGGCAGACTCCAGTAAAGTGTAAATATACATCTAGACTATAATTAATTGCTATTTTTTAACCAGGCACATAGGAAGGGCTATCGTCTATGTATGGCTCTACCACAGAATATCACTGGTACTTGTATTAAGGCACCGTCATAGGTTAACTTCATCGCGAGATGAAAGTTTTTCTTTTATTCTTGTTTAAAAAAACATAAAAGGGATTTAAATTGCAAATATTTTCTCTGTTTTAGAGAAACTTCCGTCAGATTTGTCCGTTTCTTTGGGAACGCTGTGTGTGTGTGTGTATATGTATGTTGGATTAGATATGTACGTGTGTGTGTGTGTGTGTATGTATGTATGTATGCATGTACGTACGAATGTATATATGCATGCGTGTGTGTGTCTGTGTGTGTATCTATGTCCGTGCGCGTACGTGTGTGTGTCAGTAATAATATCAATAAATCTATGTATCGTATACCATGGGTTTAACAGAGATCCTCAGTAAATGTAAATTATAGGGATACAAATAGCATGGAGTGAATTTATATAGTCTCACACACACATGCACACGCATTGTATATGTACATATATGCATATATATTATATATATATATAGTTGGGAAAAGATTAGAGGTCTATACAAATAATTTTTTTTATAAATGAAAGATGGAGGTGGAAATAGCACAGAAGTAAATCTAAAACATTTCAATTTAAGAAGGAATTTAATAAAAAGGATTTTTAAAATTATATATATAAAAAAAATTTTACCGGTTTCGATAATGAATTTCATCTTATCAAATATCAGTAAAAATTTATAAAAAATTTAAGTAAAAACGTGTTTGTGACCCCGAGACAGAAGTTAAATTGTTTTTACTTTAAATTTTTATAAATTTTTACTGATATTTGATAAGATGAGATTCATCATCGAAACTGGTAATATTTTCTTTATATAATTTTTAAAAATAGCTTTTATTTGATTCCTTCTTAAATTGAAATGTCTTAGATTTACTTGTGTCATTTCCACCTCCATCTTATAAGATGTATGTACATATAT
>NC_068993.1:54400657-54406297 GCF_001194135.2 Octopus bimaculoides
ATACTACACACACACATACATATATATACGTACATACATATATATATATACAACACACACACACACATATATATATATATATATACACATTTATACATACATATATTTATGAATACATATATATGCATATATTTGCATGCATTATATATGTATAGATTACATATATATATATATATATATATACACACATACATATATGTTCATATGTGTATATTTCTGTTATATGCATATGTATCTATGTTTCGTAACGTGTCTATGTTAATGTATATACAGGTATATGTGTATATCACATGCTATGTACTAGTATGTGTATATATATGCATGTTTAGGTTACGCACTATAAAGTATATAGTGCTTAAATGTTACGTAATGTGTATATACACGTGCATACGTAATGTGTCGTCATACATGTATATACATTCTATCTAAGGTATATTCATATATAACAGCTTTTGCAGTTTTATGCACTACCTAGTATGGGTGAGTATGGGTAACCTCTCTCCAAATATGGTTGATTCGCAGAGATTCTTGGAAAGAAGGGCACCACTGGGGGGTAATTCCTGAAAATATTCTGTTTGTTTGGTACAAATTTGTATGTATGCTTTTGCCCTGTGTAAAAATATATGTGTATGTGTACGTGTGTGTGTGTTTGCAAGGGGGGGATAGAAGAGATAGAGGAGATTGACCGCACGCACATGCTTGTGATTAAGGGTGTGGTTCACAAATATCAGAAACATTCCACTGTGGAAAGTCTAATAAAACCACTATTTTCCATTCAACCTGTTTTTTTAAAATAAATATTTATGTATTCTTTTTTGATTTTTACTTTTCTCTTTTTAAATTTTTTTTTTTTTGTTAATGACTTTTCTTTTTTAAAAACACATTCTTCGTACCGAAACCAGAAGGCGAGATTAATCCTGAAGTAAGAAGAGAAGAAAGCTGGGTCAGTCAGGTATCAGATGTATCGTCCATCGGGAATGTCTGGGCAGACGATTTGATTTCACCACTTTGCTCGGAATAATTCACCAAGTCTTGTGGGAACCGAATTTGTAATATTTTGATTTTGGTTAAATTCGTTGTGGAATCACTTTAAGAATCTCCTAGCTCCACGACGCATATCAGCACAGTGTATCTCTCGCATGGCACTATAGGAATGGTTTGGATAATTATCATTCGAGAAATTCTTTTTCCTCTGGCAGTGTACGGTTCTGATGTGGCGTGTGGTTCGCCTGTAGTTCCTTTCAGTTTTTGGAGTCTTCGACTCCAGCGAATTCACGTGTATATAATTGCATTTTGCATTAGATTCTTTAGATTTTCTTTTGGTGACAATAACTGAGTCACTCCTAAATTTATAATTCCTTCCTTGATATTTCGTCTCTCTTGGATAAACAGTTTGGCGAAAAGACCTACGTTTGGTTCGATTTGTAATTTGCTCAGGAAGTCTGGAGCGTTTTGATTGATCACTATTTATTTTCAGTTGCCAATTGACATTCTTTCTGGAATCTCTTGGATCATTCTTGAAGCAGGACCAGACGTTATTACTATACCATTCTTCTTTTGAATTCCACGTCAAAAACGATGTAATTTCCTCAGCGTCTGTCCCAACACGCCATAACTCAATGAGGCGTCTACAAACTTCCCCGCTACTGTAAAATTTGAAAAGATTCTGCATGATTTCGTCAATTTGTTTATACTTGGAAATGTTTTTTTGAACTTTTTGCAGCAGAATCACTGTTTCCATTTTGAAACAGAGTGTCGTCAAACATTCTGCTAATTCTTCAATGGCTGATTTACTCCCTTGAGACGTTTCAGTTGTAGAGATCATATACACTAGAGGTGGATTCACATTGCTCCAATTCATATTTAGTTCAGCTAAGTGAAAATTTTTTACTGCGTGCCAGAATGAATATTTCCTTTTCGTCAGGTTTGCCAAATGTTCAGTTTGAAGCATATCACTCAGAGACTGCACATGATAATGGATGTCATCCTCATTTGCTGAAGATATAGGAGAGGGATGCAATAAAAATGTCATTTCTGCTTCGTCAGTCTCTTCAGCCATTTCATCACTAGATATTTGTGAACCAGTCGACGGCGAAACAGTAAATATCATACTTTGGTGGCTTTCGTTTTCATTATTAATATATTCCACATCGTTTTTAGTAGTTTCTCTTGTCTGATTAGCTTCGTTCAATGTGTCTTCTGCATCTTCTTGCGTTTCTTTTTCAAACTCTGGTAAAACCGGTAATGACAGTTCTTCGATGTTGTAATCATTATATTGGTTCGGCTCTTCAGAATAGTTCTCGTTATTCATATTCAAATCTTTATTCGAGGCGTGAATCGCTTTCGGCTCCATTATATCTCTTACTTCAGTCAGCTGATCTGCATCAATAATTGTCTTCATTTCCATCAGTAGATTCTGCATCTTATCTCCGTCCAACTCGGCAATTTCTGTAAACATTGCATTGGAGAAAAGCTCCTCTCTCAGTTGTGCCATCATGACTTTGAGACCTTTATCGATTTGTTGGCTTGTATTCCGAAGCATTTTGTACATTTCACTCATATCTGACCGTGTTGGTCCAGATTTGAAGTGCAAGTGAGACATTATTTTATTGTTTCTACCCCGTCTTGTCGACTATCGATGATACTTGTACAAAATATAACCGTCAAAGAACATAATAAAACAAAACAAAACAAAAACTAATTCTGCGACAAACGCAGCTTCACGTTGAACATGGTGCTAAGCCACGTGTCACGTGGTTTCACAAACAACAAGATTTTCCGAAGCAACACATTCTAACGGTTATTCCTCGTTGTTCCGTAACTGACGTTAAAGATTTCACGAACAGATTCGATTTCCTTCCCATAATTTTCTTAGTTATAAATCACAAATATTTAGTTAACAAGTTAATAATATCGAGCAACAATATATATTGTATTGCTTCAATGAGCTTGTTGACTATTTCGTATTAGAGTATGAGACAATGAAATAAATTACAATAGAGCCACTATCTACATTTTGTGGTATTAAACTTCATTTCCTTACATTTTGAGTTCAAAACACACAGTGATCGATCTCGCATTAAAAACATTGTCGAGGGTTCGGTAAAATAAATTCCATTGAAGTCATTATTACTAAGTTATTATTGCGAACTTTGTTATAAAATTTATACTATAAAATATATTACGATAGTGGAATGACAACGCAGATAGAATACTCTAATAGACGTCTTTCGGCGTATAGTTAGGTCACTTTACGTCCTGAGTTCAAATCTTGCTAGGGCCTCGTTAATTCCAAATACTTCTCCGTTTAATAATAATAATAAAAAAAAGAAAGAAAAAGAAACCCAACAGATATGTACCAACGTTAAAAATTTATATTTTACTATTAAAACACATGTGTACACTTCCTCAGGGAATAAATTGTAAATTCTCACATGATAGGAACAAGCACTGGACAACTGGAACAATCAAGATTTGTCTCCTGTCACCGGAACTGCATCGTAAAGGTTCACAACTGACAATTTATGATTGTTTTCTGACCCTTTTTAGCATCCTATTGTGGGTGATATTTAGCTTTTAACTCGATGTAAACTAGGGTTAAACCCTGGGTCCGTAAGATTTGTGAAGAAAAATGACCTTTTTTGATACAGATATCATTAAAAATTAATTGTATAGCAGAAGGCACGGGAAAGGAAGGGAAGTAACTCATAACGACAGCGGCATAATAGTTTTTAAAGATTTACGTCCCCTGTAATTTTTTTTTAAGCAAAAGCCAATAAATAAATAATTTCAAAGATAACATTGCTGAAAATTGGGAAATGAAAGAGTAAAATCTAACAATAACAACAACATCAACATCTACTACTACTACTACTATGACGACGACAACGACGTCGAAGTGATGCCAGGCGGAACGACCAACTTGCGAGCAATGAAACAAGTAAGTTAGTTTAACATAGAGGCAAAAGTGAATAGCGTGAAACTTATACAAAAATTTGGGACTACCCCCAAAATACGTACCACATCACGCTCTATAGTGCATGCCGAAACTGCAAAACTGAATCACTTGAGGCCAGGCTTCCCGTGAATGGATTCACCCGTCGAGAGAGAAAAAGGGACGCTTTAGCATGCTGTTCATTGAATTAGCGAATAAACTGGCCGAGGGTTCCACAGACACACGCATCTTTAACGGGATACTCAAGCAGAATCAGTGTGACAAGGCTACACATTTGAATCACCTGTAGAGTCTACTTAACAGGTTTCTAAATACTGTCCATTGACATAAGCTTTGCACACGCACATAAATAATTGTGATGGTGATGAGGCAGCAACTCTTGATGGAATTGTAGGGATGCTGATTTCTTTCAGTGTGTCTGTGTGTGTAAGAGAGAGAGAGAGGAGACAGGAGAGTGTGTGTGTGTGTGTGAAGGACTGTGTGTGTGTGTGTGTGAGGAACTGTGTGTGTATGTGTGAGAGAGAGAGTGTGTGTGAGGGACTGTGTGTTATGTGAGCGAGAGTGTGTGTGAGGGCTGTGTGTGTATGTGAGAGAGAGAGAGTGTGTGTGTGTATGTGAGCGAGAGTGTATGTGAGGGACTGTGTGTGTGTATGTGAGAGAGAGAGTGTGTGTGTGAGGGACTGTGTGTGTGTGTGAGAGCGAGAGAGAGAGAGAGACAGACAGACAGACAGACAGAGATTGACCCAGATCCATAATTAGTTCTATAGTAATTGCACTGGAAAAGATGAAAAGCAACAAAGTTTGCCTTGGAAGGAACTGAACTAACAACCCACCAGAATGAACATGACAAAGCATTCTATTTAATATTGTAATGATTTTGTAATAATTATATATATGTATGGTTGTATGTTATATGAAGGCTGATGGCTCAGTGGTTAGAGTTTCGGGCTCACAATAAGAAGGTAGTAAGTTCAATTCTTAGACTAGGCTGTGTTGTGTTGTGCAAGACACTTTATTTCATGTTGCTCCAGTTCACTCAGTTGTAGAAATGAGTTGCAATGTCACTGGTGTCAGGCTGTATCAGCCTTTGCCATTCTCTTGGATGACATTCATGGCACGGAGAAGGTAGACAGGTCATGCATGGGTGACTGCTAGTCTTCCATAAACAATTTCGCCTGACTTGTGCCTCAGAAGGTAACTATGCCTTAGAGGGTAACTGATGCACAGTTATCCTCTGGTAACTGTGCCTCAGAGGGTAACTTTCTAGGTGTAATCCCATGGTCATTCATGACTGAAAGGGGTCTATGTGTATGTTATATTCAGTAAGACTCAGCTCAAAGAAAAAGGATGGATAAGGAAGAACAACAAAACTAAAATTGTTAAGATTAAAATGTTTTATTGGAGTTACAGAGAAAAATGAGTGGATGTGGTTGAAATTGGATAATCATAGAATTTGACATGGTGGTTCTCCTGGTTGCTTATATATATATATATATATGTGTGTGTGTGTATGTATGTGTATCTGTGTACATGTTTGTGCATGTGCAGGCACACGATAGATACATACCCAGTAACACATACATATATATGAACACATAAGTATATATATATATATATATATATGTAGATTGAGATAGAAAGTAAGAAAAGAGTATATTTATGAGAGACAAAAAATGGGATATATA
>NC_068993.1:54406904-54410442 GCF_001194135.2 Octopus bimaculoides
AAGAGAGCGAACAAAGAAAGAGAGAACGAGTGAAGTTGTGGTTAATTAAAGGAGAGGCAAAAACAATGCTTTATCTGGCGATGATCATGGTGCTGATGTTGATGATGATGATGGAGACGATATCGATGATGGCGATGCTAGTGATGATAACGATGATGATGATAAATATTGCGACGATGATGATGATGATGATGATGATGATGATGATGACAACGGGATTGCTTTTTATATTTACTTTGCTTGCATTTTCATTTCACCATCTTTCTGCTCTCCCCTGCCTCAGCCCCTCCCCCCTCGTCTGAAAAGTTAGTGTTTTTTTTTTTTTAATTGGATAGGATTGCAACCAGGGATGACAGCAGTGAATATTAAAGGACTTTGGCTTAAACATACATATTTCATGTGAATAAATACATATCTCTTATGCTTACATATGTATATTTATGTTTGCGTATATATGTGTGTGTGTGTTTGTATGCATATCAGAATATGAATACACACAATCTCACAAATATATACATACAAAGGAGAGGGTGAGAGACAAGGGGAGATAATTGTACTTTCCTTAATGTTTGCTGTTGTATGGGGTAGAAGAAGATTGAGCCGGGTAGTATGGATTGGCATTCATGTCCACACATACATGCAGACGTGCATATGCACATACACATGTGCATTACACACATATGCCACACAGGCATGCACCATACACAAATATATAGACGTGTTGACTGATAGACATAAAAACATACAACCACATTCATATATACACTACATGTGTGTATCATGTATAGTGTAAGCATTCATGTTGCACACGCACAGACACATACATCAAGTGTAGTACACACACACACACACACACACACACACACACACACAGAGTATACTCTAGCATTATTGACATGCGTACATTTTAACATACATACACTAATACACCTACATGCATACATACATATGTACATACGTACATACATACACATGTACATATGTACACAGAAAGCTTTATTGAAAATATGAGTGATGAAGAATTTTAGTTGAGTAAAGTGGAATAGCTGCCCTACCCCACAAACAGCATCTTCAGCATTACCAAGCACTGGATTTGATCCAGAGAACAAGATGGTAAAAGAAATGGAAAGAAAGGTAATATATTGCAATGTTTTTGTTAGATCAGAATATTTTTTTTTCATTTGTCATTCAATTTCTCTAGAGACCATCTTCAGATATACAGTGGATATAAGTGTGTTGAAGTGACCACCACGACTGCTTCTACTGCCCTAGCAGGCAGAATGTGTTCTAGATTTAAAGGGGTCAACATTTATTATGAGATGAGCACTTTCACAAGGGGGATCAGAAGCCCAGTGGTCAGTGAAAGGCCATTAATTTGTGCATATCAGCCAATAAAGGTAAGTAGCTGGTCATCTTCAATTACACATCTTTCATATACTGACCTTCTCCCACAACACCACGTGCGTATAAAATGAATGTACCTCTCATTCTATGTAATGGTCAGTTTATGCGGACCAGGCAATCTTTATCAAGGGTTATAAAATAATATAAATTATGCCACCATCAGACTAACAGTAAGCTCGGGCCATTGGTGGTTTATCCTCAGTGATATAGCGGTCACTTATGCTCACTAGACTGTCCATTTCAACTCTGTCCACTGGTTGAGTAGCTGGTTTGTTGGGCCAGCAACCACAGATCATTATTACAATACAATACATATATAAGTGGTAACAGCTGTAACGTGTGTATGAGGAGGTTCTGTGTTGTTATGTCATGATAATGTTTTCTTTATTGTAGACAGCATGACAGGTCTTCATATAACACAAACCTCTTATTACATAGTGTCACAAAACTGTTATATTATACATTCAACTTGTTACACACAATGTCACAAAACTGCTATGTAACACACACCACTGGTTACATAACATCACCGTACAGTTATGTAACACAGACCACTCGTTACAAAGTGTCACCAAACTTATGTAATACAAACATTATTTGTTACACATGTTACAAAACTGCAATGTAACATTGAGCACTTGTTACACATCCTATTACACAATTGTAGTGTAACACCAATAAATTTGTTATATAAACTGTCATGTATTGTCATCAAATACTTGTGTAACAGCAATAAAATGTTTCATATCATAATGCTATGTAGTATGTGACCAACTGGCACAGGTAGTGTAACACCGATTGCATGTTTTATCGGTACAAACTCCAATGTAACAACAACAATATGTTACTTCCTCACAAAAATCTAACATAACAGCAACTGTATTTTAAAACAGAAATATTACTACATATTGTAACATCAAAACTATGTTACACTATTTCTAAACTCTAGTGTAACACCAACATTATGTTACACTAGTTAATTAATGCTAGTGTAACACACAAAAATCTATGTTACACTATCACTAAATTCTTGTGCAATCTTCATATCAGAGTAACACATTGTGTTAGTAACTGTTACTATGACCACAACACTATATTACATAACCTTTCAACTCTAGTGTCACATATTGTTACAGCTTTATGTCACATATTGTTACAGCTTTATGTCACATATTGTTACAGCTTTATGTCACATACTGTTACAGCTTTATATCACATATTGATACAAATTTCCAGCATAACATAGACTGTATTTCATATATTAGGCTTGAAAAAAAAAAACCTACTGTAACATGACTTGTATGTTACATATCATGTCACACACCTTATGTGTAATATCAAATGCATATTACAGAAGATGTGACTGCTGTTGCATCTCAGTGCTGATACTTCCCTCGCAAACAATGAAATATGTTGTCCCACCATAATCCTCTACAACAAATAACAACAACAAAAAGAATAAAATCTATCCCACCCCCTGCCAGATTACATGTATATATGTGTGAATGTAATACATACATACATACATACATACATATATATATGTGTGTGTTTATGTATGTGCATATGTATATATACACACACATACACATACATGTTTATGTGTGTATATACATGTATATACATATGTATATGTGTACATATATATATATATATACGTACATATGTGAATATATATATACATATATATATATATATATATATATGTGCATAAAAATGTATTTATGTATGTACATATATATATATATATATATATATATATATATATATATATATATATATATATATATATATATATATATATATATATCGATGTGTATATGTATGTACATATATATATATATCGATGTGTATATTATATATGTGTATGCATAGATTTTATATACATATGCCTTACATATATATACAAATACATATGTACACACATATATGTATGTAAATATATATATATGTACAAAATATATGTATGTATATACGTATACACATAAACATGTATATATGTATCTGTTCTGTTGATATGGTTTGGTTATGAATATTGATGGAAAAAAATGAATAATACAATGTAATAAACTGTTACTATCAAAATAGAGAGTAAAGATAAATTTCACATCTATATATATATATATATATATAT
>NC_068993.1:54411679-54422465 GCF_001194135.2 Octopus bimaculoides
AAAAAAAAAAAAAAAAAAAAGAATGGATTAAAAGACAACCAAAAAGAAAAAAAAAGGGTAAATAAATAAATAAAAATAAGATGAATGAATAACAATTGGTTCCTCTCTCTTTTTGTTTGTAATAATTCTTGTTGTTGTTGGTTGTTTTCCGTGTTCTTATTGTTCTTCTAGTTTCATAATGCTTTGGACATATTGTATTATCTGGGTTGTGTTATCTTCTTTCCTTTCATTATGTCTTGTTCTTTTGTTTCCATTCCATCCATCCATCCCCCAGAGTATATCATACAAATAAGAGTTTTGGCTTGTAATAATAATAATTATTAATTTAATTAATTAATATTTGCTTCAGACCAGAAAGGGGATTGAAATGTTAGCGTGACAATGATTTGGTAAGTATTCTTATATATGGATGTGTATATATATATATATATATATATATATATATATATATATATATATTCATGTGATTTAGAAATGATTTAGTGAAATATTTTATATATAGATGTATGTATATATACATACATACCATACATGAACACACACATAGACAGATAATACATATATGTATATAAATAAATAATATATATATATATATATATATATATATATGTATATATATATGTATATATATATGTATATATATGTATGTATGTATAGTATGTATATGTGTATGAATATGTATATATAAAAATAATACAAATGTTTGAGGGACATTTCATTGGTTTTGGTGATAAATGTTTAATTTGTTAAACCAACTGGACTTCTTACTTGTTAGATTAAAGTATATAGGCTGAATATTGCGCCCTTGAAAAGCCCAGGCTGAATATTGGACCAATAACACATTAATTTAAGAAGTAATCCGCCATAGCATGTATCCTTAATGTAATTATTGAGTGAAATCAGCATGACAAGAAAGTGAAAAGTGTGGCTCTTTAAATTACAGCGACTATGGGCTTCCATAGTTTCTGTTTAGATAGTTTCACACACAAGCCTTGGGTTGAGGCAAGGCTCTGACAAGGGACACTCAAATCAGCTGCGAGAACCTCATGATTGCGAAGCAAGCTTCTTGATCACTTGGTTATATCTGCATCCATGACATGTATAATAACATACACACATGTATCTATCCTATATATGTGTGTGTATATATCTGTATTACATTATTATATCTATTCTTATATATATATATATATGTATGTATATGTAATATACATATATATACATATATATATATATATATATATACACATATATTATATATATAATATACATATATATATTATATATATATATGTATGTGTTTACACACATATATATATACACATGCACATATATATGTACACATATATACACATCACACATGTGCATACACATATATAAATGTAAATAAATAAAAGTTACAAAAATTTAGAAAGAAAAGAATTAAAAAAAAGGAAAGAATAAAAGTGAAAAATAAAATATGGAATCCTCATTCTCGTCAGATAACAGTTGCTTTAAAAGTGCCCAATTTTGTTTAATCCTTCCAGTTTTAGTGGGCAGAGATATGTATTTAATGTGTCCCATCTCCCACCCGAACCTTGTATGTATCCCAGAGAGTTTGTCGTTGATCTTAGGTGACATAGAATAAGCAATTTACTATACTCTGTCTTCAGAACATGAACATACAACCTATAAATTCTAATATTTTATCCACTTGACCATTTCGTCTTTACTTTCTTTTGAATTATCTAAAATAATGTGGAGGCACAATGGCCCAGTGGTTAGGGCAGCGGACTCGCAATCATAGGATCGCAGTTTCAATTCCCAGACCGGGTGTTGTGAGTGTTTATTGAGCGAAAACACCTAAAAACTCCACGAGGCTCCAGCAGGGGTTGGTGGCGAACCCTGTTGTACTCTTTTACCACAACTTTCTCTCACTCTTTCTTCCTGTTGCTGTTGTGCCTGTAATTCAAAGGGCCAGCCTTGTCACACTCTGTGTCACACTGAATCTCCCTGAGAACTACGTTAAGGGTACACGTGTCTGTGGAGTGCTCAGCCACTTGCACGTTAATTTCACTAGCAGGCTGTTCCATTAATCGGATCAACTGGAACCGACGGAGTGCCACGAACTAAAATAATAAATTATAAAACAGGTACAACACCTACTTTTTGGACACAGATGTCCCGGAACCCATCATAATCTGCACTAATTTATAAGCAGAAACTTCAGATTCATGTAACCAACAGATTAGTTTACTGGTACCTTGTATAGACTAGTATCTTGCACAATATGATATTAATAAATTTGTATCATTTATACTAATGCACTTGATTTTATCTAGTTTAGAAGGATGACTGGTAACGTTGACTTCAGTAGAGCTTGAAGTCAGAATGAAACAAGACATAACTAAAAACTGCAAAGAATTTTGTCTGGCATTCCATTAATTCTACCATTCACAACCGTGGTTGTTTTACCCTAGTACTCTACTGATTCCACCACTGACAACTTTGGCATTTGACACTTTACCAATTCTACTATCCACAACCCTAGCATTCTACTAATTCTACCATTCTGTAACCCTTAATAATGGAAAAAAATTCTGATTAAAATTGGTTTTTGGTGGTGAAAATTTGTGTTTATGAAATTTTAATTCTGATGGAAATAAACTGTTCATGTTGGCCGAACTGGGATGATACTGAGCGGTCTTCATGCCTGTCTCCACATTATTTATATAATCACTGTGAAGGCGCTTGGCCTAGTGGTTAGACTGTTGCACTCATGAGCAGAAGATTGTGGTTTCAATTCCCAGACTGGGTGGTGCATTGTGTTCTTGAGCAAAACTCTTTGTTTCATGTTGCTCTACAATCACTTCAGTATCGAATGTGTGGTACACCATGCACCTGTACAGGTAATGTTGATTTGATGGAGGGAATGAGCTAATGTACACCACGGACATTTGATCACTTTGATTTGTTTAAAATCATCTGTGTTTATTGCTCACCAAGAAATTGTGGAATCCTCAACTGCTTTCTATTTCAGAAGAGTTCACCACATATCACTAAGAGGGAGCTGGTCACAACCAATAAATGAAACATTGATTTCCTATATTATAGCAAGGTTGTGGATTTATAAGGGAGTAGAAAGCCGGGGCTGAAGGGGAGAGATTAATGACCATCTTCGTCAATGGCATTAACGATGTAAGTCACTGTTGGATGCTACAAATGGTTTCCACTGGGTTTGAAACACACTTCTGTAGGTTCTACTGCTTCAGAACTTGTCTACAGGCATCACCACATGAAATGATAATAATAATATTAATAATAATAATAATAATAATAATAGTAGTAGTTTTTATTGTAAATGTTTCCATTTTATTTGGAATTAAAAAACAAACAAGCAAATTTTTTTTTTTTTTGTTCTGAGAATATCTACAAATATAAGTTTTAGAACATTCCATACTGTACAGTACTGTACTGACCATGATTATACTGCACTATCAACCAACTCTGCACTATTGTCAACAGCTTCACTATACTGTCAATAACCCTACTGTACTATCAATAACTCTGCTGTACAGTCAACTTTACTCTGTTGTCAATAATCCTGCTGTACTATATTATTAATAACATTACTGTCAATAACTCAACTGTACTGTTAATGACTACTGTAATGTCAATAATTCTGCTGTACTGTATTGTCAACAAATCCATTGTAATGTCAATGACTCTAACTGTATAACTCTGTTGTCAACAACTCCCTCTACTATATATTCTCACTACTTCTACTGTAAAAGTCTGCCTATAGCTCAACAGGCCATGAATAACTGCTGCATTGCACTGTCAATGACTTTATTGTATAGTTCTGTCAGTGTAGTCTCCTGTACTGTCAAAACAGTTGACTGTACTGTCAAGAACCATCCACTGTACTGTCAATACTATCTACTGTACTATCAAAGACATTTAGTGTCACACTTCTATGATACTAAACTGTCAATACCTCTATGTATACTGCAGTGTACTGTTAATGCCTCTTTTGTACTGTACTGGAAATTAATTACAAAATATTTAACAAAACACAAAACAACATTAACAACAAAAAGAAAAAAAGAAATAAAAGAAAAGTTTTGTTTGAAAGAAAACAAAAGTAAACAAAAAAAAAACAAGAAAAACTGAAGAAACCATTATATATATATGCATATTTGTGTGTGTGTATGTGAGTGAATATATATATGTGTGTGTGTATGTATCAGTATGGCTAGTGTGTATATCTCTTCATATCTGTTTGTTCAGTTAAAACATGACGGAAAGATAATTCTTTCACTTTCTAACGAAACTGCTATGTCAACAAGAAGGAAGAATATATATCTATATAACGTTTCCTATGATAAATGTAATGGAGGGACAGTGAGTCACACGTTTCTGTGTCTTTGATAAGCCATCATCGGAGCAAGGGTGATTGTGTTTGTCTTGGAGAAATAACTTACAGGTGAACGGAAATCGATCGAAGATAGATACTCGAATATTTGGTCGAAACCACGTTGAAACGAGTCTGTTGAGTGGTGAAAAAGGGAGTATTGTAACAACGTGAAATACACTCCGATGATGCCCCAAACTTGTTCAGTCCTTCCATAACAGTTAACTTAAGGGCATTAAGAATACAGACTTTCCTCCAAATTATCAGCAGTTTCTGTAGAAAGTAAAAAGGAACTGAGTATAAAATTGATTAAAAAATTTCCCAGTCATCATGTATTCAAACTGATATATATATGCATATGTACATACACACACACAAATAAATATATATATATATATATATATATATATATATATATATATGTACTTTTATATATATATATTTATATATATAGATACACACACACACATACATGTATACAGACGTGTTATATATGTATATATATATGTATGTGTGTGTATGTATGTATGTAATGCATGTTGCATGCTGACTAAATATTTTCTATGTACAAATAGGATACATGGCCGATTTAAAGCCAGAGCAGTTTTTTTTGTCTTCTTTAAACCACCCCAGTCATGGTTATCTCCCCTTACAAGCCAAGGCAACGTGGCGACGATGGACAACTTTAACATAAAAATAAGTTTTTCATTTTTTTTTTTTTCTCCTGTCAAAAATACCATCTTATGTCACACAAACTACTGTGAATTATCGATAAAGGATCCTGTGATTTTTAAATATTATATCAAAGTGGTTTTGTCATGTTCTTAAAATAAAGATTCTTTTTTCTTTTCTCACCCTTTTATATTAATTGATCCAATTCGATGCTGTGTTTCCTCATGGTAGAAAATATATGTCTTGTTTGAACATAACTTCCGAATTTTATATCTAACGTCCAACAAAAAAATATACCTCATTCAGTGTTCGGATGAAGAATGTTACGTTTGTTGTTGTATAGGATGTAATGGTCCTTATTCTTCTCATAAACATTAGTCAATTATTTTTCAGTACAACCCTTTTGTATTTTCTCTTGTTTCTTGAAGTCTTTATATGTCACTTTCATATTTTAGTCGCCTTTTACTTCAACTAGTTATTTTTTTTTTATTTAACAAATGATTTTATGAGGTTGGGGGGAAAATATTAACCATAAAAAAGTTAATGAAGGGTAAACTAAAAAAAAAAAAGAGGAAAAACTCAAGGGGTGGGGTAAGAGGAAGTAAACTAAATTGAAATAAAGAGTGAAATAATTGCACAAAGTAGTCCTTATTGGTTGAGGTTTGTCAAACTTTCTTGACTATTTGACTTTCGTTTCCATGCATGTTTCCAGATATTGGAGAGACATACTGTAGAATGGAATCGGAAGAAGATAATAAGTGGTATAGAAATATGTGTGAATATATTCCAGGCCATAACTCCATAGAAACGCATTTGTGCGGGATTGAACTCGGAGCGGTGAATCTCAAACGTGTAGATACCCCACATGGCTATATTACAAACCATTAGGAAAGTAATAAATTCTCGTCCAGTCTTCTGCCTCTGTAATTGTGGTGTATGAGCTGTACGTCGTATACCATTCAATATAAACATAGTTTGCAGAGATGATTCAAATATGGCGAGAATACTGGACAGGAGAATTATTAAACCGCTTCGATCGATCCCTTCCACACCAATGGCTATGATACTGAGGAAACCAAATATATATTCGCCTGGTAATGAAACAATTAGTAGCATTTCTTCGAGGGAGAGCTCGCTTTTCAAACTAAATCGTAAATCTTTCATCCTAACGAAAGCTAGGATGAGTGCTATAGATGCGATAACATTGAGGACAACTTGAGAAAGATGTTCTAGCTGGATGGCTGCGTCTGTGTAAGACGGATTATTGATTAGCATGAAGAAGACTATCATTGAGATAACAGCTGACACCAGTATAAAAATACCCATAAATAAACCACGACTTGATGACGAGCAGTCGACACTTAGCTTCTGAGATCGAACCTTAGCCTCGCGCTGACTCTCTTCGTCGCTAGATTGGTAAAGAAGTTGCTTTCCGATGTTGGACCACATTACATACAGGATTCCTGGTTTTAGAAATAAAATGAAAAATATAGCATTAATGGCAGGAAAAGCACTTGAAATTAGGGAAATATTTCAAAATTAGGTTTATATTAAAGCAACCAAAATGAAATAAATTTTGATTATTTAAGTTTATTGGAAAGAACTTACCAGAAATTATAGAAAAATAAATAGTTATTATTTTCCAGAAGCTGATATAAGTAGTGTTAAGAAACTTGTCTAAGGATTTAATACAACATTTATGATGCCATACAAATCTACATTAGCTCCTTCGTGAGTCATTTGGACTTATAGGGCTGATTTTCTGGTTTCTGTGATGTATATTTACTCTTGGATGGGATGCCAGTCAATTTCAGGAACACTCACTTTTGCCAGCTGAGTGGACTGGACCAACATGAAATGAAGTGTTTTGTTCTATAACATAACATGATGCTCGATCCTGGAATCGAAACCACAATCCTATGATCATGAGCCCAACACCTTAACCACTAAGCGATACACCACCACTATGTAGAAATTTACTCCACAATGTCATAGAACTGTATCTCTCTACACAGTCTACCACAAGGTCCAGTCCTTGTTGTGGCTTGTGTGTCTCAGTGACCCTAAGAGCTATGACTGAAGAGTGCCAGCTCTTGGCTGGACGCTCCTATACTGGACATGTCAAACGATAGAGGCCAGATGAATATGGGCTACTTCTTCCCAGTTGAGGTGGTCCATATTAGTTTGGCCCAAAGGGGGAGTGTTGGCCCTTTGTAAGCTGAAATGGATTTGCATAGGGCCAACATTCCTACCTAGATAATAAAAAAAGAACAATAGTTCCCAGCAACCCTAATACCCACTAAGTACATTTAATATTCCTTGAGAACTTTTAATACTCCCCATCTTTGTTAACACTCCCTAAGTATTATAATATAATTCTCTTATATTCCTTGTGTACTCTAATATTCTCAAAGTTGCTTTACAGGCATATTTTAAAGAATGTGGAGTCTACAGTCATGGAAAACCTGGACAGTGGCTTTAGTGCTGCACCACTTTGACAAATTTAGTCAATGAAATCAGGTGGAGTCCTACACAGTGGAACCTTGGCCAAGTGTCTTCTCTTATAGCTCCAGACTAATCAAAGCCTTGTGAGTGGATTTGGTTGATGAAACTGAAAGAAGCCTGTTGTATGTAATGCATATATCTGTACACACATACACATGTGTGTGTGTGTGTGTGAGCATGAATATATGTATGTGTGTGTCTCCTAATCTTGATAAAAGTGTGGTAGCTGTAAATGAATATCACTGTCATACAAGCAGTGTGGTTAATTTCTTATCAATATTGTGCAAAATCATGACTGCTTTATGCAACCATAGAAAATTGGACATGATGATGACAATAATGGTGATGATGATGATGATGATATGTATGTGTGTATTGTATGTCATTACCATCATGGTGATCAGCTTCATTTTATGTGTTTTTCCATACCTTCACAACCTGGAATATACATTCTTACATGCAAATATACAGGGTGTCCATAAATTACCTTTACAATTTGAAAATTTAAAAAAAAATTACAAAATGCAAAAAAAAAAAAAGATAACTGAGCAGAGTTTATTGGAAAACAGAGAAACAAATAAAGTTTTATGAGAAACATCAGAGCAATTCCACATGGGTTCCATGGTTTGCATGCAACACATCTCGATGATATAACAGAATAAATTATGGAGGTTGTAAAGATAATTTATGAACACCCTGTATGCAAATATATAAAGAAAATCTCTAGCTATGATTGGCTGATTTAAGTGAAGAAATGAAAAGGTGAAATATTACCTGCACAGATGAGACTGTACTGGATGCTGCATGGGTACAAATATGGAGCTGCATCTTCAACAACTTTACTCATAAGGCTTGTCTCGATACATTTACCACTGCCAGAGTCTACTCCGGCATTAAAGCTTGTGTTAATACCGCCTGTAGATGAAATAATTATGCTGAGGTCACCTAGAAAGAAACATTTCAAACACTGTTCTAATTACATTGTGTAAGGCCTACAGCTTTGGCAGATGACAGCCGTTAGAGGATTCAACCTCCATACCGGCCTTCTGATGATAATGAGATGGTCCAATAGCAAGGAACAAGCTCAGCAGATAGCACAGGATATGATGAGATGATCCAATGGCAAGGAACATGCTCAGTAGATGGCTCAGAATACGATGAGATGATCCAATGGCAAGGAACATGCTCAGTAGATGGCTCAGAATACGATGAGATGATCCAATGGCAAGGAACATGCTCAGTAGATAACACAGGATATGATGAGATGATTCAACATTATAAGCACAAGCTCTGCGAATAGCACAGGATTGTGGGAGAGAAAATGATGGGAGGGCCCCATTAGATAAGCACAAGCAATTCATGCCAAACAGGAAGGAAAATTTGATTGTGTAAGGGTTTCATTTTTCCTAAGAGTATTAGGGATAAATATGTGTGTGTGTGTGTATGTAATACATACATAAGCTAAAGAATCTCCTGATGCTATTGTAAAAACATTTCATCTGTCGAAAAATGTTTTAATCATTGATTTGATTAAGAAGAAAAATTCTTGAAGTGGCACGAAATTAACAGGATTAAATAGCAATATTTTGGGGCAAGATAATGCAGTGAGATGGCAGAATTGTTAGCATGCCAAGCAAAGTGCTTAGTGGCATTTCATCCATCTTTATGTCCTGTGTTCAAATTCTACTGAGGTCAGCTTTGCCTTTTACGGTCAATGAAATAAGGATCATTTGAGCACTGGGGTCAATGTAATAGACTTAACCCCACTCTCGAAATTGCTGGCCTTGAGCCAAAATTTGTAACCAATATTTTGGGGCAAGATAAGGCACCAAACTGGCAGAATCATTATCATACCAGGTAAGAATCTAGTGGTATATATATATATATATATATATAAGAAATGGAAAGAGTTGTAACATTGTCTTTGAGATTCAAACTTCAAACACTGTGCCTCTCTGTAACTCATAAATCTGTGCTAACCACAACACCAAAGCATACATATTTAATTTTGAGCTGAGGTTTCAACTCCCGTCACATCACTATACTGAGTTAGCCTATTTTCATTTGTCTTGGCAACTCTGTATATGTTAAGTGTGTGAACTTAATCTCCACATGTAGGGGGGGGGGTCGATATTTAAGACGTGTATGTGTGAATGCGTAGGCTGGGAATGTTAGAACAGTGAGAGAATGTTAGAACAATGAATCAATGAGAAAAAATTTCAGCAAATCAGGCGTGGCTGTCGAAACTTACCATTGTCTTGATTGAATGAGTATTCAGAGCCATTGCCGCTACCGGTGTAGGTCAATGGTTCTGCTTCTGGTGCTGCGTGGACTTTATTTTCTTTGATGCTTGTATGTTCATGGATCTCTCTAATGGTCTCCTTCACCAGATCACGCGTCCAGACACTCAGGTTCGTTCCAACCATGTGCATCAGACCGAAACGTGCAATTGCTTTATAACTTTGGATACACATCTGCAAAGAGAGAGAGAGATTCCTCTGTTAGGTGTGTTATTTTTTTACTACCCACAAGGGGCTACACACAGAAGGGACAAACAAGTGCAGACAAACGGATTAAGTCGATTACATCGACCCCAATGCGTAACTGGTACTTATTTAATCGACCCCGAAAGGATGAAAGGCAAAGTCGACCTCGGCGGAATTTGAACTCAGAACGTAGCGGCAGACGAAATACCGCTAAGCATTTCGCCCGGCGTGCTAACGATTCTGCCAGCTCGCTGCCTTTAGGTGTCCTCTGTTAGGTGTGTGGTGGGTTTTATCTAGCATTCTTTCTCATCCATGTGTATGTGTGAGTGTGTGTGTGTGTGTGCTTGTTCATGTGTGTGTGTGTATGTGCACACACACACATATACACACACTTGCACAAATACTTGTATACATACATTGAATGCAAACAAATATTATGGTTCCAAGCACTAACTCGGAATATCAACTAACTTGGATAATAAGCTATTTAACCTATGGCAGCATAGAAAGATGGGACATAGAATGATGAAACGATGATATATAGTTGCTGTGTGGTAAGTAGCTTGCTTACCGACCACGTGGTTCCGGGTTCAGTCCCACTGCGTGGCACCTTGGCCAAGTGATTTCTACTATTGCCTTGGGCCGATATACATACATACATACATATATATATATATATATATATATATATATATATATATATACACACACACACACATACACTTGTGTG
>NC_068993.1:54422475-54425283 GCF_001194135.2 Octopus bimaculoides
GTCAACCGATGCTGGTGTGTTTATGTTCCCGTAACTTAGCTGTTCGACAAAAGAGACTGATAGAATAAGTACTAGGCTTACAAAGAATAAGTCCTGGGGTCGATTTGGTCGACTAAAGGCGGTGCTCCAGCATGGCCGCAGTCAAATGACTGAAACAAGTAAAAGAATAAAAGCACATATATATATATATATATATATATATATATATATATATATACACACACACACACATACACTTGTGTGTATATGTACACGTGTGTAATGCATATACACATACATTTATGCATACACGCATGAAGACACCCACACACTCACACATACACACACCCACAGAAAGACAGACAAACAGAGATACAGCGTTTTGAATTTGATTTGCAAGAACTTTGATATGAAAACCATTTGTTGAAAGCAATACCATCGTATTTTGAGAGAGACACTCTCATTGGTAAAGGACCACTTGAGTTTTACCAATAAATCTCCCCCCCCCCATAAGAGTGGTGTGACCTTTTCATTGACTTTAATCTTTCAATATTTTATCAAATTGTTGGAAAAGGAGCCTGATGATGGTTACAAGTCTCATCTTTCTATTTAGGTTGTCAAGCATCAAATATGTTGTCATGTTGATGTTTTCTTTCATTTTATTTTTCATTGTCTATTTTAAAAATCTATGATCTTATTTTCATTTGTTTATTTATTTATTTTTTTGGTGGTGGTATAAAAATGTGTGCTTATAGTTTGTAGGTTATGTGTGTAAGTATGTATATGTGTATGGTGTGTAGTTTGTAGGTTGTGTGTGTGTGTGTACAAGTGTAGTTTGTGGGTATGTGTGTTTCTGCTTCGTGTTTGTATATGTGTGTATATGTGTGTGTGGTTGACCTTAGTGGACTTTAATCTTATAATATTCTCTTTCATTCTTGTATTGCTGTAGTGGTGAGTTGTAGCTATGAAGATGTTACACCATTTATTCGTTCCATGGCTTATGTGTGTGTGTGCGCGCAGGGTCCTGCATGTGTTGTCAGGACCTACTTCCAGTATGCATACAGCCTCCATAACCTGTCATAATGTTGGGTCTTTGAGTTGTTGGGAAATAAATTTTGATGTCACCATTGTTTATTGATCTATTGTATTTCTGTATGGCATGTTGTCTGTGTATGAATAACTGTGCATAAATAACTTGTATGAATAGCTGTATATGAATAAACTTTATTAGCTTACAGGAAATCGATAGTCACTTTGATGACTTTATCATGGTGGATGGAATTTGCTAAGTGATGGGTGTGTTTTCTATAGTTCACCCCCCTCCCGTCACACCCGCACAGAGTGGCACGTGACTTGGAAATACGAGTGCTGGCCTGACGATCATAGCGTCGCGGATTCGGTTCCCGGACTAGTGACGCATTGTGCCCTTCAGCCAGGCGCTTCATTTCACATCGCTGTCCAGAGTGTCTGCGTCTGCCCTTAACTACATAAGCACATAAAACATTAAACACATGGTAGATGTTACCCTGTAACATGCGAGTAGTGGACACTTTTGATCGCACACACACACACACGCGTGTGTTTGTGTTGTACGTGTATGTGCGCGCGCACGCGCACGCACACGTATTTGTGAATGTGTTTAAAGAAGGGAAAAGGAAGTATTAAAAAACCTAATTCAAAGTTGAAAATTTGATGGATCAAAGTAAAGTTAGAGTAGCTTCCCTTGTAATCACAAGTATCTCAGTCATTTGTAGTAACTTCCCCTCGACCACACACACACACACACACACACACGCACACACGCTTACGTGCGCGCTTAAGTGCGAGTGTATTAAGTATGTGAGCAGAGTAAAAGTAGCGCGACTAAAACTGTATTTTCTGTCATACAAGTTTTTCAGACCAAAATCATTTTCATTTTTTCATTCTATCTAGTTTCAGCTCATGAGCTGTGGCTATGCTGAGGCACCGCCATTTGAAAAGTATGGAACGCTTCACGAATTTGCGTGTCGTCCTTGCGCAGAAAATAAAAAGAAAGAAAGCGGCAGGACGCCTTTTACACGAAGAAAACTTCGGAGGACCAAATGTTCCAGGGAAAAAGCAACAGAATTTGGGAAAATGGTGCTGATGCTCGACTGTTTACACAAGATGCTACGTTGACTTGTATGCCGGAAAATACGATAATTAAGAGCAGGTGAGGAGTAGTAGAAGAAGGTAAAAGCATGAAGCAAAATGGGTGAGGGTGGGGGGTGGGATTTGTAATTTCCATGAGATAAGAAAGACAAAAAGGAGCAGGTGTGGCTGTGTGATAAGCTTGGTTCCCCAGTAAATGTACTGGGGTCGAATTCATTCGACTAAAAAATTCCTCAAGCCGAAGCCCCAGCATGGCCGCAGTCTAATGACTGAAAAAAGTAAAAGATAAAGTAAGATATAACCAGGAGGGAGAGATGATGAAGAAGGAGTTAGAAACGAGAGGTGGGGATGAGGAGGTGGAGGGTGCATGAAGAGGAGCTGGAGAAGGAAAGAAATTCTCCAGCATTGTGACTTACCTTGGAATTAAGATTAAGAAAAAGATAAAGAGGGGAAAGATGGAAGAGAATGTGATAGAAAAGAAGGAAGTGTGTGTGTGTGTGTGTGTTGGGGGTGGTGGTTGGCAGTGTGACTTACCTTGGAATTAAGAAAGACAAAGTAGAGCTGTGCAAATGTGAATGTTAAATGCACAATTGGGAGCAGTCGCTGTAGGACGTTGATACAAGGGGACCGTAAGTCAAGCTCAAAGAACTCTCCAAACTGTAGTCCACTCTTTATCATACTTCCTATCCCAAAACCTGT
>NC_068993.1:54426055-54433248 GCF_001194135.2 Octopus bimaculoides
TGTGTGTGTGTGTGTGTGTGTGTGTGTGTGTGTGTGTGTGTGCGTGTATATATGTATGTATATATATATGTATGTGTAGTATATATAGATAATATAAATAATATATATATGTGTGTGTGTGTGTCTCTCTCTCTCTATATATATATGCATATATGGGTACAGGACGTCACCAAGTGTGTCAACAACATGAAATACGAAAACAAACGAGTTAGATACGCAAACAACGTGAGAAAAAATGGAAACAGGACACGTAAACACAGAGAACGACCCTTCATCAGTTGTCGGCTGTCTATCTACTCATTTCGAGCATTTTGTATATACACACACACAAGTACAAATATGCGTATGTAAGGTCTGTATGTGTGGAAGAGAGAGAGAGAGAGAGAGATGGAAAGATAGATAGGTAGATAGATAGATAGATGGATAAATAAATAAAGAGATAGAGAAAGAAAATTACGTACCGACTGCGCCAAGTCGCAAGTAGAAACTTCCTGTATCGGTGATGGTTTTGTATCTCATGCGATAATGTAAATTGTCTTCTGATTTCCGAAATTTTGTCATTCCTCCGAGTGTCCGGGTGTGTAAAATGTAGACGTAGGCATACAATAAGAACATTATGCTCATTCCAAATAGATAGAAGTAGAAGCCCTGGCAAAAGACAAAAAATATATATAAATATATACATATAACGGTAAACAACCTCATCGTTGTTGTCGTCGTCGTAGTCGTCGACATCATCATCATCATCATTATTATTGCCATCGTCGTCGCTGTCGGCGGTACCACCACCGCCGCCGCCAACGCCACCGCCACTAAATACAAATAAAGTAGAGTCTCGGATCTAGGAACGTAGTTTAGGAATTTGTTTGTTGCTCCCGATACCAACCCGCCTGAGATCGCCTCTCGTTCTATGTGTTCCTCTTTTAAAGCCATCTAAATTGAAACCTTTCATTAAAATTTCAGTTTATGTTCCAAATATTAGCCTAATAAAGACAAAGTTTAAAAATTTTTTATTAAATTCTTCAAATTTAATTAGAGAAAAGCCAGTGCATTTCAGTGGAAATGTAGCAACAAATGGGTTTAAAATCTGATCCCCACCATAAAAAAAGAAAAAAAGAAAAAAGAAAAACAAAAGTCCAGAAAAACGGTAAGCAAGGGCAATAACTCAGTTGGGAATTTCCGGACAATACAAACAAGGAATGGGCATCCTTTTTCGAGAAGTAGGCCGCATGAGACATGACTCAACATCAGCTGTGCCGCATGAGACATGGCTCGTCATCGCTACTAAAAAAATTCAAGGTAATTTTTGGTAAGCTGTGCCATTCTGAAAGGTTGCCTACGACTGTTATAAACAGTGCAAATGTATTTGTGTGTGTGTGTGTGTGTGTGTGTGTCTTTGTATTTGTTCTTAATCCCGCTTGATAACCGTTAATGGTTTGTTTACAAGCCCGTAACTTAGCGTTTCGGCAAAAGAAACTGATAGAATAAATGCCAGGCTTAAAAAAAAGTGCAAAGGTCGATTTGTTCCACTAAACCCTTGAAGGCCATTGCCCCAGCATGGTCGCAGTTCAATAACTGGAAACAAGATAAAAAGATAAAAGATGTCTGTGTACACATATACACACGCACGCACGCGGTACGTAGAAATGAGAAAGCCTCACCATGTCTACAGAATCAAGGAATACATCATCAAAATGTCTACAACACCAAGGCTAAAAAAAATCGTCAGCCCCAATCCTCATGTTTATAAACAAGAAGTGTAACGCGTGATAAGGACTTACCCAGAAAGTAAATAATCACTCGACTGTCTAACGCTTGTGTCCCAACCACAAGGATGACAGAGAGATAACACTTGGCTATCGCTGTCAATCTGATTTATTGTACAGGTCAAACTGAGTAGATATAACGTATTTCTTATTGGTATCTCTCTCAGCTGCAGAAACTATAGAAAATATATATCTTTTGGTATTAATACTGATTCCATCGCTAATAATTAATTTTTAATAAGCCTGTTTGTTGGCTATTTGCGACACCACCGTCTGAAAGAAGCTGGTATTCTATATATATCGTAGCTGCGAGATTTGACAGGCATGTGGTGACTGGACTCCTTGCACTGATGATTTGCAGTAGGCTGAAATCACGTGATATAGGAATTCCGGCACCCATGACAGACGAATTCCGTCTGCAGCGATCTATATGTGTGCTTTTATGTACCAACCGTCTATATGTGAGGGTCTCTCAAGGCCTAAAACGCAGTATTCGGTCTTCGAAAAAAAGGTAATAATGTAAATTGAACTAGTATTCCGTCGGTTACGACGATGAGAGTTCCAGTTGATCTGATCAACGAAACAGCCTGCTCGTGAAATTAATGTGCAAGTCGCTGAACACTCCACAGACACGTGTTACCCGTAACGTTGTTCTCGGGGAGAACAGAATGCGACAAGGCTGGCCCTTTGAAATACAGGTACAACTCATTTTTGCCAGCTGAGTGGACTGGAGCAACGTGAAATAAAGTATCTTGCTCAAGGACACAACGCGTCATCGGGAATTGAACTCACGACCGATTCGTTTGACTAAGATTCTTCAAGGCGGTGCCCCAGCATAGCCGTAGTCTAATGACTGAAACAAGTAAAAGATAAAAAGATAAAGGATATTAGCGAATGAATCTTAACCATCTAAATCGACACATTAGTGAAATGAGTCTCCAACGGACAAATCGTCTGCCATAATAAGCTCTACTTCATTAAAATCTATATCAGCCTACTTTGGTTCAAAACAGTCAAGATAAATTCAAAATAAGCCTAGATCAAAGCAGTCTAGTTAGGATCAAGAGTCAAAATAAACCTAGTTAAGAGGAAATGGATCTAGTTAGGCTCGAGAGTAAGATAAAATCAAAATAAACCTAGTTAAGATGAAACTGAGCCTAGTTAAGATCAGATCTGTCCAGCGAAGATCAAACCAGCATTTCACGTGCAATAGCGTTCGTTACTTCAGTTCATCGTGTGTTCAAAGAACCAGGCATTTAAAGAAACATCTCCGTTAGTTTCTTTCTCATGATTCCTGCCTTAGGGTTTATTTGCTTACATACAGACTGCTGTCAGTAACGATGTTTTATCATTTTCTTGCCCTTTAGTTAACGTGTCATGTTGGATGAGATAAAAATATCTTGTCCGATAAATACAGTTGACATATAGCAAATTGAATTTATCGAACTCGTCAACGAACTCATATATTAGATGAGAACATAAATACATTATACGTGTATGAGAATATGCGTGTGTGTGTGTGTGTGAGTGTGTGTGTATGTGTATGTAAGTAGATACATCCGTAAGCACACACGCGCTCGAGCGCACGTGTGCGGCTGCATACATCTATGAACATTCATACATGTATAGTTGAGTATATGTTTAATAGTCTATTCACATATACAAATATACGTTTACGCCTATAAGCAAACTATCACAAACACATGCAAACACTCTCACACGCAGAATTGAGTGTATATATATATATATATATATATATATATATATATATATACTAGCAGCTAAATGGAAATATGAGTTTCTAGAAATTATTTTTGTCAGTAATTTTGACATAGATCATTATAAACAATCGAAAATATATCAACTATTGACAATCATAAAATATTTTCTAGTTTCCTAATAAAACGATGATTTTAAAATATAAGGCTCTCCTTTTCACACCGTATATTTTTATTCACACGCATAAACGGAGGTATACACGTGTGCGCGTACACTTATGCATACGCGCACGCGACATATACAGTAGAAGTTTCCATCAAACTCCAGATACCTGAAGTGGCGTCTTTCACCGACGAGGCGAAATCACGCCGAAACACAGTGTGTGATAGTCCAATGACGTCAATTGGAGCGTGATGTATCTTTGGACACGAAGTCTACAGGGAGAAATTTGCTCTCAAACAAATCCCTCAGCAAATACCAGTCACGTTCTGGTGTACAAAAGCCTGTTAAAACTAATGTTTCATATAATGTTGATCCTCGCTGCTTCGTATGTTTATAATGAACACACACACACATATACGCACTATCGCCATGTTGATATGTATCCTATTGTGTTTGTTTATTATTTTCTTTTGTTAAAATTTAGAACAATGAAATTAGTCATAACTTAACGTCGTATGACCTGAAGTAACAAGTATGTTCCTGAATTTCCCATTAAGTAAATTACTTTATATTAATAAAACGACTGAAGTAGAGACTTTAACCACATAAACATGTTGCATTACTAAATAAAAGGGCAATGAAAGGTAGTAAAATAGACCGTGCTTACAAATGTAGGTTAGCCCTAAGCTTCTCAGTTAAAGCATATTAAATATCACAACTGAACAAACCAGACGACAAAACAAGCCGGATACATTGTCTCTGTCAACTACGAGTATAGAAGTAAATTTGTTACGCTAAATTAGTTTAGAAGACTCGATCAAAGGATTTTCAATTAAAAATTTAGTTGAAAAACTTTTTGAAATATAATGTGATAAGTAAGACATCAATAAATGTTCTACTGTATCTTTTAATCTCTGTATGTGGAAAAGCTAAGCATTTTCAACGGAATACAAAAAGAATTTAGTTTGTGCAGTGATTTTTAAACAGAGGTACACTATCAGAAATATGTGAGGAAAGCGACAGCCGATTATATCGAACCCAAATCCTGACTACAATGATACTTATTGATTAGAAATTTTTTTTTCCCAAAGAAAAAAATTGATCCCAATATCGATTTCTATTGAAATAATCGTTTTCGATAAATTTTAATATTCGTATTTTCTTTGAAAGAGTTTTTTTTTAAATGAGTGCAAAAATGTCGAAAGTTTGCATTTCCCTGTTGACCTAATTTCATTATATTGCATAACAATGTAGTATAATACACGTAGTAATCCAAGAGGAGGTAGAATTCCAGGAATTTGGCGGTTATGCAGATAACACGTGGTCCTCCTCGCTCCCTGTCTTTTCCCACCTTTCCGATGAAAGACCATAGTCCGAAACGTTAAAGATATCTCTGCTTTATTTTCTCCAAGCGTTAAAACCCGTTGTCAAAATATTCTTGCCTCTGTTCGCTCATTGGCTTACAAATGCATACACAATATATATATATATAAAATCTTATTTAAATACATATAGACATACATTTGATGGATACAAACGACAATATACTGACTCTCACACAACAGCCAGCGCTTCGGTAACAAATCTCTTACAAATCTCAACCACACCATATTACATCTTGGAGTTTGTGATTCTTAAGTAAAACATTCTGGGTTTGGAAATAATGGCAGCATCTGTGTCGTGTGTTGATGGTCGTGAGGGGAAGGACACAGGGAGAAGAAAGACCTTGATTTAATTACATTGGCAACTAGGATATCTGTGCGTGTATGTTTATGTGGCTGCGTGTTACGGTCCACCTCTGACGTATGTTGTAGTACGTGGCGGTGTTGACGGTGTATCTTGTTCTTATTGGTGATGAGTTGATGTTTGTGTGTGTGAGTGTGTTGGGATCTCTGTTGCTGTTGTGTGTGTGTGTGTTAGGGTTTATGTTGTTGATGTGTGTGTGCGTTAAGTTAGTGTTTGTGTTGGTGATGTGCCTGTCAGCGCTGTTAATGCTGATGTCATTGTTTATGGTCTCCCTTGGATAAAGTTCATGTTGAGAGACAGCTGTAAGGCAAACTAACTTACATCTTGATGAACTACACGCACCCCCCACTCTCTCCCACACATACGCACAATACATACAATACACACGTAAACACGCATTTTCACATGTAGATATACAAAACATATTTTCACACACACAGGTCTTCTCTTTTAACATAGGCACTTCCATCCACACACTTATATTCACGAACCCCTCGCCACACAAATATATCAGCTCATATTCCCATACATATACGCTACTTAATCTCACACATATACATACAGTTCCTCTTACATACTTACACACACACGCTTGTCCGTCCCTATTTACCGTACATTAGCGACCAACCCATCATATCTTACACGTTCCAGTGTAACATTTTATAAACTACAAAAACACCAACAGCCATTTCATTAATGATTTCAAAATTCTGGCCCAAGGCCAGAGATTTTAGGGGTGGGGTTAAGTCGTTTACATCGACCCCAGTGTTCAACTGGTGCTTATTTTATTGACTCCCCCACCTAAAGGATGAAGGGCAAAGTCGACCTCGGCAAAATTTGAACTCAGAACGTAAAGGACAAAATCAGGCTATGCAATTTTTCCGGTGCGGTAACGACTCGACCAACTTTTATTTTTCGCGTTTTGAGATGTAATACGGAACTAGTGCCAATGTTGCTTTGTTTTAATTAAAAAAACTACTTGTTGATGCTCACGGATAAAAGTGAAACAATATAAAAGTGAAACTATTTATAACTGTTACTCAGTCGAATGTTTCACTTTTATTCTTCGAGTTTTGAGACGTAATACGGAACCAGTACCAATGTTGCATGATTTTAACCCCACAAAAATTACATGTTGACATTCACGGAGTCTCATAGTATTACCATGTAAAATTTGATTTTATTTGGTTGAGCGTTTGAGAATGCATTGGCCTATTTCTTCATAACTGTCCTTGTGAATTCCTAAGAGTAATTGGTTTAAGTGAAGAAGAGTTTGAGAAAGACGTACTCACCTCAAAAAGGAACGGATGTGGTTTAGAGAAAACCTCAGATATTGGTATGACAGCTCCCATTACTGTCAAAAACATTCCATAGATGCCACTCAGGTTTGCCATAATACTATCACTGTGAATATAACAAAAATATTTAAGTGTTATGTCAGGTTTATCTAACATACAATAGATTTGTTGTTGTTATGTTGCGTTTAAGTAACATATTGCGAACTAGTTGGCTCGGTTTAAGTAACAAATAGGATTCTAGCTATGTTGTTACGTCAGGTTAGTCAATGTACTCCAGATTAGTTTTTATGTCAAGTGTGGCTAATATTATAGACAGGTTGTCATATCGTCAGGTTTAGGTAACATATTAAAGATTGGATGTATATATATATATATATATATATATATATATATATAATACATACATATAATATAAATATATATATGTATGTGTGTATATATATATGTATACATATGTGTATACATAAGTATATAGATATATGTGTGTGTGTATATATATATA
>NC_068993.1:54433517-54434633 GCF_001194135.2 Octopus bimaculoides
ATATATATATATATATATATATATATATATATATATATATATATATATATATATATACTGTTGCTGTTAAAGTGTAGTATATGAAGTACACTTAGTACAAGTAGATGCATGTAATACTGCTACAAAAAGACTATACACGCCCGAGATATAGCTATATGAGACGCGAGATATATGAAACACAATATATATATATATATGAAGCGTACTTACAAAAGCAGTTCTCTGGCGGTCGGTGGTGGTCGGCTGGATCTTCGTCTGAATGATGGGGATGATGGTTCGCTATCGAACTTCGCCAAATGTCGTGTGCTATCATCTTCACATTCATGGCCGATCCCTACTGACGAAAAATAAACAATTGCTTAATACCAATACATTACTGCATAAATGTCGATACGGACGTTCCTTTTCCCACAACTGTATTTATTTGTTTATAATGGTGAACAGATTTTGTTCTCGTGTGAACAGCAGAAACTTCAGCAACTTCTCAAATGGAGGAAGTCACAGGTGTCATTCCTCGCCCCCTTTCACATGCTGTGTGTGTGGTGAAGGAAAATAGGGATTAATTAAATCCAGGCGAATACCTCATTAAGCACTCTGTGGTAATAGAACCTGGCTAACTAAATTGTCCAGTTAGTATATGTTGTTACTGTTTTCCCGAGACCAGGTACAATTTGTAAATCCGTGGTAGAACGCCAGTTATATTCGGTGCATTAATCGCAGAGTAGATTAGGAAAAACATAAAGAATGAAGATGCAGCTTCAACGATTTATTTAGCTTACACGCGTTTCGAATAGCCTGGCACAATGCAAGCGTTGCACATTATAGTATGCTTATTTAGTCTACCCGTCATTTGATCGATTTAATTGCAAGAAATACAGAGCAGGTAACAGCCAAGTTATTCTTTTGTACATTTAGACCCCCCCTCCAATATAATAGGTGCAAAACAAAGGGAAGAAAATAGTACTCGAACCCCAGAGGTAGAGTAAAATAGTATTTTATTGAGGCTGGGAAGACTTCACAACTTGGTGACTGTCTAATGAGTAACAGCTTGGTGAGTCTCTTTAGCTTCAATAAAATACTTTATATATATATATATATATATATATATATATATAT
>NC_068993.1:54435581-54436097 GCF_001194135.2 Octopus bimaculoides
ATATATATATATATATATATATATATATATAGATGCATAGATGTATAGATAGATAGACATATATGTAGATAGATAGAGGGATGGATAAATAGGTAGATAGATAGATAGGTAGGTAGACAGAGAGATACTACACATTTCTATAGTCGTACATGAATATATGGTTAAATGGGGAAATAGAATTATAGATAGATGTATGAGTTACGGGGACGTAAACGTACCAACATCGGTTGTCAAGGGATGGTGGGGAGACAAATACAAACACATACACATATATACGGTGGGCTTCTTTCAGTTTCTGTCTAACAAATCCACTCACAAGGCTTTGGTCGGCCCGATGTCATAGCAGAAGACACTTGCTCAAAGTGCCACGTAGTGGGACTGAACCCGGAACCGTGTGGTTGGAAAGCAAGCTACTTACCACACAGCCACGCCTGTGTCTGTCTATCTATCTATCTATCTATCTATCTATCTATCTATCTATCTATCTATCTATATATATATATATATATATATATA
>NC_068993.1:54436839-54438889 GCF_001194135.2 Octopus bimaculoides
GAGAGAGAGAGAGAGAGAGAGAGAGAGAGAGAGAGAGAGAGAGAGCGTGAGCTTTTAACAACCAGTCAAATAACCAGAGACAGAGTGATTGGAAAGGGTTATCTCGGATGAGATTTTAATCCCGTCTGGACCCACTTGTTTACTGATGCATTTAGGGGCTATTCATCTGTCTGTGCTATCTTGATTCCTTGCGATACTGGGGACTAAATGAAAATTCGTGAACTCTGAACACCAAGTATATAGGACGGAGGAATTGTTAAAGCTATCATAATGGGACTTCCTGTGTGCTGCGATAAGGGCTGAAGCGTGATGGAGGGAGAGCATGGCGGGAGAGAGCGAGACTAATGAAAGAAGATGGAGAAAAACACTTGTCAATGAATAAATGCATCACGATGGCTTGCAAACTTGCTGAGGCAGTTATGAAAGGCTCTCAAGTTCAAACGCTCAGAAAAACTGACGGAAGTGGTCTTGTTCAATCAGGACGATGCTCCAGCACACAAGTCTTTGCTTTCAATGGTTGCGGTGCATGACCGTGGCTTTGAGTTGGTAGATCACCCTCCATATTCTCCTGATTTGGCCTCATCTAACTATCATCTCTTCTCCAGCATAGGGGGCTATGTTGAAGAATAAATCTCATTTGGTCACATTCCAAGAGAATATCTTGTTCAGCCTATGACCTTTCAATCGACCCTCGTATTAAAGATCATTTCGCAAGCAATGTATGATTAATTTAGATATGATCTAATATCGATTGTTGAAAGATATTCTTCAGGTTCAACTTGTGAAAGGGACATTTAGTCATTCACTTCCTTCGGAGACTCGTGGCGACACGTCGGTCAAGTGCTAACAGCCTCTCTTCGCTCCCATGCCAGGGATAACTGGCGTTCGGTTTCGACGACGAAGGTTTCAGTTGATCTGATCAACGGAACAGCCTGCTCATGAAATTAACGTGCAAGTGGCTGAGCACTCCACAGATATATGCACTCTTAACGTAGCTCTTAGGGAGATTCAATGTAGTACAGAATATGACAAGGCTGGCCCCTTGAACTGTAGGAAGAGCTCATTTTTGCTCGCTGAATGGACTGGAGCAACGTGAAATAACTGTCAGTGTTAGCAAGCTAATGTTTTCTGAATTGATAACGCGATGCTATCTTTGACGGGCTGGCTATGCTGTGCGAATGCCGGATCATCGGTCGGTTAGCAAAGCAGCAAAATGATGGAAAGTGTGTACCAGAAGCGGTGGCTGCAAATAAAATCGTCCTAAAATGTACTTTAAAAAAAAAAAAAAAAATTGAAAAAGGGTTGCATCAATATATACAAGTGGAAATCGTTGGCGATTGAGTCCAACATGTCGACACAGCTCGAACCGAAAATCTCAACAACAAACGCGATCGGAAAAAGCAACGTGAAACAAGCAACGGAACATCTGTGCTCCTGTGAAACAAACTGCTCGGTCTGCGACTGGAGACTTGTTGATTCCCTTTTGGCTTTTTATAGTCACATGTGGGTCTACAGGAGTTAAATCTTATGTATCATTATCTTTTATCTGGAGGGATTTCCGAATACGATAGCTTTGTTATGATCAAAGTTTTAACGTTAAGATCAAAGTTATAACAAGTAAATTGAAATTTGACCCAGATCCATTCACTGATAATCATACTACGATATTTTCTACGATACCCCAAAGTATGACTCAACGGAGGTGTAATCTAGCTAAGACATGGTCACCGAAAATATGGAACTACCAATTTGTAAGATCACAAGAAAATGTGCAAAATCGATTTCTGATATCACAAAAAATGAAATCAGACAACTTGTGACATCGGAAGAGATCATTCCCCCCCCCACCGCCCCACCAACCATTTGTAACTCCAGAGAAAATCACTAAGACCTGTAACTAGTTGCGGTTTATGACGTTAGTAGACAACTAATCATAAACAAACCCCAAGTGACAAGTTAGTGACGTCATTGTAGACCAGACATCCCCTCAGATTGTTGATATGTGAGTGTGTATGTGTGTGTGTGTGTGTGTGTGTGTGTGTGTGTGTGT
>NC_068993.1:54439022-54439459 GCF_001194135.2 Octopus bimaculoides
ATATATATATATATATATATATATATATATATATATATACATACATATATACATACACACATAAACATATCCATACATTACACACACACACACTCATACACACACGTATAATACACACGTGTATTATCCGTTCAGCAATCTCACCTGCACGAAATTAAAACAAAAAATAAATAAAGAAAGAAAGGTCTGCTTTCTCCTGCATTGATGAAATAGTCTAACAACGACAACAGCAAGAGGAACAACAATAATAATAATTGATAATAGTAGTAGTAGTAGTAGTAATAGTAGTAGTAGTAGTAGTAGTAGTAGTAGTAGTAATAATAATAATAATAATAATGATAATAATAATAATAATAATAATAATAATGATGATGATGTTTTATTGCCACAAGGGCGACGGATGGGGTGTGGTGGTGAGAGATTATTACAAGGGCAAG
>NC_068993.1:54439469-54447279 GCF_001194135.2 Octopus bimaculoides
GTGGGGGGGGGGATTCGGGTTAAATGGAGCATTGGTAGGTAAGAGGGTGAACAGATGGGTGGGTGGGTGGTATGACACAGTTTGGCTCTCGATTCGATTTAAAGAAAAAGTAGGGTCCAGTTGAGTTGATAATAATAATAATACATCCTGTCTGTCTGTACGAGGGTGGAAGGGATTTGTAATGCAGTAAAAAGGGGTGAGAGAGCAGGTGGTGACATAAGGCCGGGTGGGAATAACAAAACAGAAAGGACTTCGAGATAGGGATGGGAATACGGGTAGGGAGAGAGAAAGAAGGCTAGCGAATAAATGTAAAACGGGGGAGAGAGAAAATAAAATAAGCAAGATTAATGCTACACACACACCATACTTCCGGTAGATCCCGGAAATGGGAGCACGTCTTTTATTATTATTGTTTTTCCGCTATATGCATTTTCAAAAGATTTCAGAGTTGTGTGCATGTGTGTGTGAGAATATATACATATATATGTGTGTGTGTGTGTATATATATATGCATTTATCTATCTACCTGTCTGTCTGTCTATCTATCTATATGTATAGAAATATATATATCTATATGTATGTATATGTATATACATACATACATACATATATATATATATATATACGTACACACACACATATATATATATATATATATATATATTATGTATAGGCACAGGGCCTGGATTTTTGTGGGGAGGAGGACAATCGATCACATCGACTCCAGTACTTGACTGGTACTTAATTTATCGACCCCAAAAGGATGAAAGACAAAGTTGACACCGGTGGAATTTGAACTCAGAACGTAAAGACAGACGAAATACCGCTGAGCATTTCGCCCAGCGTGCTAACGTTTCTGCCATCTCGCCGCCTTTCGTCGCTTAAATATTAAATATTAGGTGTTCAGTTTGCAAGACGAAGTTATATACGATTCAAAAATATATATTACTGGTGTCTATCAAAAGCAGACGAGTGTGAAGTTAAAGTTGACTATTATTGAATTTTATAACAGAATTCTAAATCGATTAGTTAATCTGTTTGTGTTGAATACTAGGAATATAAATGAAGACCATATCATCCTACCAAATCCCATAACCCTACGAAACCCCTTACAGGTTTTTGAATCCAGCATCATCGTTTAATTTTGGTGAAGTATATATCTTTTAAAATGTTTGAATGAAATTGGGAAAGATTACTTTTATGTATGTCCTGTGTGAATTTTAATAGAAATTTCTCCGATTAAAATGGTTATTTTGGAATTCACTTCTATTTACTGTGCTTAAAACGTTGAATATGAAATGCTCCTAACGTCAGCGTTTCTCTTTTAAACTGTTTCCAACATTAACAATTCATGAAGAACAGAAGTTTGATCGCATATCGAAAAGCCCAATCTTCTGATCCCTAATCTAATCGGGGAAAGTCAGATAAAAAGCCCTGTTTTTATTTATTCATTATTTTTTAAGGGATGAAAGCCCTGTTTATAGTTCTTATTTTCAACCACTACGCTTTATAAATTTACTTTTGTTTCATCTCTCTCTCTCTCTCTCTCTCTCTCTCTCTCTCTCTCTCTCTCTCTCTCTCTCTCTCTCTCTCTCTCTCTCTCTCTCTCTCTCTATCAAGTGTGTGTGTGTGTGTGGGTGTGTATGTGTGTGTGTGTAAACATATTTTATATATATATATATATAAAATGTATGTTTACATATTTATACTTAAAAATATACATAAGAGGGAGAAGAAAAAACAATTCACCACCTTAATATTTCTAAAATCTGTGACCTTCGAACTCAGATTAACTAATTATACAGTTGCTTGTTATCAGGTTTATATTAAAATAATTTAATATACGGTAATTAATCTTTTAAACTTCAAATCCTGCACTCTTGTCATTAACGAAATCTTTATAATCAAGAAAATTGAGCAAATACTTCAAATAAATCTACGAAGTTTAATATATTTTAACTTTATATATTTCATGTTTTACTTTTTACTTGCTTTAATCATTGGACTGCAGCCCTTCTGGGGGAACCACCTTAAAGGGTTTAGTAGAATAATTGAATTCCAGTGCTTATTTTCTAAGCCGGGAACTTAATATTATCGGTCTGTTTTGCTGAATCTCTAAGTTACGGGAACGTAAACAAACGAACGTTGGTTATATATTCAATTATAAAAATCCTACTGTAATTTTTATAATTAAATATTAAGAATATTATAAAATTGCTAAAATATTTTGAGTAATTTAGAAGTAGAACCGATTTATTGCAGACGAATGTTAACAAGCAAAATCTTATATGGGCCCTAAAGGGTCATATGGACCCTTAAGGGTCATATGGACCCTTAAGGGTCATATGGACCCTTAAGGGTCATATGGACCCTTAAGGGTTATATGGACCCTTAAGGGTCATATAGACCCCGGCTGAGAACCACTGATTTAGACGACATTCAGTCAATGGTCACGTGATACTTGGCATGTGCCGCTACTTTAAGATGGTGGCTTTTAACTTCGTTTGTAAAGTTGGTACTAAGATTATTAGGGGAAATTTTGAGTTGCCACAACCACGATTCAAATAACTACATAGAAAATCCTTTACCAGTTATGAACGTAATGTGTGCGTGAGTGTGTGTGAGTACACACAGAGACACAGACACTATATACATACCTAATAACATACATACATAAGTACATACACCTTTGTGTATATATATATATATATATATATACATATATATATATATATATAAGTATGTGTGTGTACATACTGTAGAAAACGTTAATGATCCGACAATAAGAAGGGGAAGAAAATATGTAATTAGAATGAAAATTGTTTCTACATTTTGAAAGGAATATGATTCATTACGTTTAGAAGATTAAATTAGTTAAATTACATTAGTCATAAGCGGAAATATGATCCGAACATCAGTGGTTGAAGCAGGCCGAGACACTTAAAGCAGACGTCAGTTCTCCATGTTATAACATTCTCCATCTTAGTTGTGCTGTGTAGATTAGTTTTGTTCGAGAGTCGATTTACAATAAACATGTAGCCTTGATAGGAAAATAATTGGGAGGGAAACAATTTCTTGAGACCAGCCAGCAGTATGAGCGGATCAGAAGTGGTCCATTAATGAAATGACGAAGGAAATTAATATGTTTAATAACATTGCATTGAAGCAGAATGGCAGGGAAAGATGGTTGACATAACAGGACACCCAACTAACAAAGCGATAGTATTTCCTACGCTTTTCTCTATTCTTGGCAGACAAATCTCGCCACAATCGACTTCGGATCGATAAAAATGTAGCAGTAACACACAAGGGTTATTTTAATCAACTATAGCAATCACTTACGTCGCCGCCGTCGTTGTTGTTGTTGAGAGGCTAAGTTGATCACAGCGTGATTTGAACCATTACATTCCGAGTTCAAATTTAACTGATGTTAATTTTGCCTTTCAAACCTTCCGGGGTCGATAAATAAAGAACTGGTCAAGTACTGGAATAGATTTACTCAACTAAGCTCTCTCCTACTCTGGACTCTGAACCAATATCTTTTACGTTTTGAGTTTAAAATCCGCCGAGGTCGACTTTGCCTTTCATCATTTCGGGGTCGATAAATTAAGTACCAGTCAAGGGCAACCTGCTGTAGAAACCATGCTAAAGCAAGCAATGGAGCATAATGCAGTCCTTGGGCCTATCGGATCCTGTCGAACTTTCCAACCTATGCCAGCATCGAAAGAAGGACGTATGATGATTTACTGAGAGTAAACCTGCAACGGATCGGCGTCCCGTCCAGAGAGAAATATCTACGCTAGAGAAACTGAGAAAGCGGCCCTATGCTCCTTACAAAGTGATGTGGACTAATCTCTAATCCATCCCCACCAAAAGAAATTTTTGGTTTTGTGCCAAAATTTGAAACCGTTGTTATTTGCTACATTTTGGAGCAGTCACAGAAGCTGCAAAACGAAACAAGGACAGAAGACCTTTTCCATGGATTAACTTTCATCGCTCGTTTTACCTCAAAATAGATAAGACAGGATGGGAAGAAACAGCACCATCGACACCAAGCATTAATGTCAACACCAAAAACAAGAGTAAGAACAGCAAAACAAGAGAATGATAAAGACATAAGGAGAAGAAGGAAGAGGAGGAGGGGTGGTTGGTGGTGTTATCATCACTTATGTTAGAACTATTAGTTAAGGTTAATCCCTGTAAATTAACAAGGATGTTGAGAACAGCTTATATGATATGGCTGACTAAACTGAACAAATAAAACCGTATCATTGGAACAGCACTTATCTAGATCTCTCTAGCAGACTATAAAGATACACACACGCACGCACACACACATACACACATACTCGCACATACACACATACATAAACACCGCACACAAATATCAGTACACACACATACACATATATGTAGAATGTGTAGAAATGAATAAATGTACGAGTTTCCTGAAAGTGTGTGTGTGCGCGTGCGCGGGATGTGTGTGTATGTGTGCGCACGCGGGGATGCGTGTGTATGTGTGCGCATGTACGTGAGAGAGTGTGTGTATGCGTATGTGTGTGTTTATGCATGTGAGAGTGTGTGTGTATGCGTAATGTGTGTTTGTGTGTGTACGGGGGATGTGTGTGTATGTATGTGAGAGTGTGTATGTGTATGCGTAATGTGTGTGTGTGTGTATTTATACACAAGCGTGAAATTAATAACACCTTTCTGAAAACCTGTCCCTTTTGTTATTTTTTCTTGCTTTTGCTCATACATATAAACACACACACACACACACACACACTCATACACATATAAAGGGGACAGCCTAAAAATGCGTACTGCACTGGAACCAACGACATGAAAGAGAGAAACGTAAAAGAGGGCAACGGTTATCAAACTCACCAGTTTACAGAAAAGCAACAACAGAACGTGGGCAGTTGAAACAACAAAAGTAATAGCGGTGCCCTCAACACGATCACAAACCTTGGACTGGAACTTACAAAGGTATAAAAGGGCGCAGTATTTGATGGCAAAACTAACTAAATAAATAAATGAGCACGGTTGTATTTGACGCACCCCAGTTTCAACAGCAAATATTTAAGGAAGAGAGTTTGTAGTGCATTAAGGCTCAACCTCATATATGGGAACCGGGTAAATTTTAGGTATTAGATATAGTATATATATCTAATAATTACAGGCGCGGTTGTAGCTGTGTGGTAAGAGACTTGCTTCCCAACTACATGGTACCGGGTTCAGTCCCACTGCGTGAAGTGTCTTCTGCTATAGCTTCGGGCTGATCAAAGCCTTGTGAGTGGATTTTGATAGACGGAAACTGAAAGAAGTCCGTCGTATATTCTTTTATTTTTTTTTACTTGTTTCAGTCATTTGACTGCAGCCATGCTGGAGCACCGCCTTTGGTCGAATCAAATCGACCCCAGGACTTATTCTTTGTAAGTCTCGCACTTATTCTATCGGTCTCTTTTGCCGAACCGCTAAGTTACGGGGACCTAAACACACCAGCATCGGCTGTCAAGCGATGTTGGGGGGTGGGCACACACAGATACACTACATATACACACACATACATATGCATATATATATATACATATATACGACGGGTTTCTTTCAGTTTCCGTCTATCAAATCCACTCACAAGGCTTTGGTCGGCCCGAGGCTTCAGTGGGACTGAACCCGGAACCATGTGGCTGGTAGGCAAGCTACTTACCACACAGCCACTCCTGCGTCTATAAACATAAAGACAGACGAAATACCGTTAAGCATTTCGCCCGGGGCACTAACGTTTCTGCCAGCTCGCCGCCTTATATGTATGTATATTATGTGTGTGTGTGTGTGTGCGTGTCTGTGTTTGTCTCCCACCACCGCTTGACAACCGGTGTTGGTGTCTTTACGTCGCCGTAACTTAGGAGCTTGACAAAAAAAAAAAGCGATTGAATAAGTACCAGGCTTAAAAAAAAAGTACTGGGATCGATTCATTCGACTAAAATTTCGCAACGTATTGCTCCAGCATGGCCGCAGTCTCACGACCGAAACAAACAAGAGAAAAAAGAAAATAAACTACGTATATCTATCTATCTAAACCCGCTGCCATTCACCGCTCGCCATAATCATTTATAATACACCAACGATATAGACCGGTCTTATTAAAAGGTCAATGCCTGACCGAATATTTCTCTGTCACATGGCTATCTATTCAGACTGATGTCGACACTTGACCTCTAACCGTACAAAGGTTAACTGGGGCTGTTCAGCCCTGCTTAAGCTGGTAGTAGTTAAATAATAGGAATTTGACATGATAGGGGTTACGTGGGAGGAGAGGTTGAGAACGGCAGAATGATGCCTTAATTTGTGTCACAATTCAGTTTGAATGCGGTTTATGACATCATTGAAACATAACGATGCGAGGACTCGGCATGGCGGTATTGGATCTTGAGTGTATCTGTGTGCATGGGAGGTGTCTATGCGTGGATAAGCGAGTGATCGTCTGTGTGTGTGTGTGTGTGTAAGTGCATCTTTTTATGTGTATAAGAGTGAGAATATGATTTGAAAGATAGAAAGAGAACGGGAGAGATAGAGAGTGAGAAAGAAAGACAGAGAAAGAAGGAGAGAGAGAGAGACTGTATGTGAAATCCGCGAGAAGAACTATCAAAAGCCTTTACCGCGATGTATTGTATGTATGTATGTATGTGTGTGTTTATGTTTGTATGTATGTATGAATGTATGTGTGTATGTGCGTACGTACGTATTTATGTGTGTGTATGTGTAAACACATGTATACATATGTATTTATACACTTGCACGCGCAAGCACACTGTTATGATACCCGGTATTGTCCGGAAGAAACAGACGACTTAGTTGGTGGCCAATTTCTCGAAAGAGAACCGTTTTGGTTCTTTATAAATGTATAAGCATGGAATACAACGTTTGTTTTTGCAACAGAGAAACGGAAAAACAACAACAACAATACCAATCTATTCTATCAAAACTGCGACAGACGATTCCCAGCGAAAGGCTTCGTGATAAACAACGTTCAAAGGTTTCTCGCTTTGAGCATTGACATATGCTTCCATAATACATACATCATTGACACTTCAACATATAAACAAATATTTAAAACTATTGAAAGAAATTTTTAGCGGCAGCTTGAATTAAGGGTTTTGCTAATTGTATTAACTGAATAGAAAGTGGCGTGCCCACTATTGACACGGATAGGAATAAAATAAATATTTGAAATGAACGATGGTGAAAAATGTTTAAATATCAAAAAAGATTTACGTTTTTAAATAAAGAAAGGAAATAAATGAAAAAAAAAAAAAAGAAAATCATTCTATGCATAGTGTTCCCATAATATATACGATTCCAATTTTGCAAGAGAGTATTATCTTAACGAATAAAAAAAAAAAAAAGAAAAAAAATATTTAATCCTTGGAGCAGATTATATGACTAGAAGTATCTCTAGCGACAGAACTGAGCGACTAAGATAAAGGAAGTTAACAGAAAGAAGTAATGGATAGGAACTGAATTGCATTTATATGCTTAGGAGGGCTGTGTGGTAAGAAGCTTGCTTCCCAACCATATAGTTCCAGGTTCAGTCCCACTGCGTGACACCTTGGGCAAGTGTCTTCTATTATAGCCTCGGGCCGACCAAAGTATTGTGAGTGGATTTGGTAGACGGAAACTGAAAGAAACCCGTTGCACAGCTATCTATCTATCTATCTATCTATCTATCTATCTATCTATATATATTTGTATGCTTGTGTCTGTGTTTGTCCCCCACCATCGCTTGACAACCGATGTTGGTGTGTTA
>NC_068993.1:54448034-54451958 GCF_001194135.2 Octopus bimaculoides
TATATATATAGTATAAATATATATATATAATATAAATGTATATATATATATAATATGTGTATATATCTATATATATAATATAGATATATATACACATACACACACACACATATATATATGTAAACACACGTACGCGCGCGCGGACACACATTGAGATGTATATATTAATTTATATTCTAAGTTCAATTCCAACCAAGGTTAGCTTTTGCCTTTCATTTCTCTGAGGTCTATAAAATAAAGTATCAGTCCAAGTCCCTAACAGTCGATATGATCGACTGTCCCCAATTTTCTGACCTTGTATATAATTCATAAATAATTTAGATTCATCATCATCATCATTATTATTATTATTATTATTATCATTTTTACTATTTTAATAACTTTATTATATTGTTTTCGAAACAATAAGTTTTAATGCTTTTAATAAATACAATGATTGTATATATTGTAATTTAATTTTAACTTAATTGCTGATTATAATTAGATCTTTTTTTTTAAAAGTAAAAACAATATGCTGTTTAACATTCTTAACTTTTAATCTGGCAGGATTAACTTTATGTTGCTAAGCTATTTTGCAAATAATCTTAACTTCAAATATATTTTCAGCTTTCAAGTTTTGAGGTAATTAATACAAATATTCAAATAGTGTGCGAAACGCTCGTTGTATAAAGTTAATCGATTGTCAAGCCAGTGCAACATCTAACTACGAAATTTCCAGAACATGAACAATGGCTTGGTGTCTTTATTTCCGGAAATTAAGACAGCGAGCTGGCAGAATCGTTAGAGCGCAGGATAAAATGCTTAGCGACGTTTCTTTACGTCCTGAGTTCAAATGCTTCCGAGGTCGACTTTGCCTTTCATTCTTTCGGGGTCGATGAAATAAGTACCAGCTGCACAGAATTGTTTGTTTGTTTGTTTGTTCGTTCGTTCGGCCAACATTTCGGGCCTTGCGTCTATATTAGAAAAGATTACATTTGTTCCTCACCACCACTTTGATAACCGATGCTGGTGTGTTTACGTCACCATAACTTTAGCGGTTCGGCATAACATGCCGATAAAATATGTACCAGGTTAAGAAGAAATAAGTACCGGAGTCGATTCGTTCGACTAGAATTCTTCGAGGCGGTGCCCCAGCATCGATGTAATCTAATGACTGAAACAAATAAAAAATTCACTTCTAGATTTTATGTTCCGAGTTCAAATCCCTACGAGGTTGACTTTCCCTTTCATACCTTCGGGGTCGATAAACTTAGTACCAGTGAAATATGGAGGTCGATGTAATCGAATTCTCCTCAAAAACTGCTGGTCCAGTGCAAAAATTTGAAACTATTGTTGATGAATATTAAGGTGGTGACTTGGTAGAATTGTTTGTTTGTTTGTTCGTTCGGCCAACATGTTTAGCAGCATTTCATCTGGTTCTTTATGTTCTGAGATCAAATTCCGTCGAGGTCGACGGTGACAGTACGTTTTGGCACTGGAAATAAACACACACGCATGCGACCATACACACACACACGCACAGAAATATACAGATAGGGGATAGATTGATTGATTGATAGCTAGCTAGATAGATAGATAGACAGACAGATAGATAGGTAGATAGAGATTATAATTCATGAGCATAATTGACATAAACACTTTCGCAACCTCATACACATAGAAAAGAAAAACTGACTCTCTGTCGATTACGACGACGAGGATTCCAGTTGATCCGATCAACGGAACAGCTTGATCGTGAAATTAACATGCAAATGGCTGAGCACTCCATAGACACACACACATAACCTTAATGTAGTTCACAGGGAGATTCAGTGTGACAAGGTTGGCCCTTTTAATTACAGGTACTACTCATTTTTACCAGCTAAGTAGACTGGAGCAACGTGAAATAAGGTGTCTTACTCAAGGACGCAACGCGCCACCAGGAATCGAACTCGCGACATTAGAATCGTGAGCCGAATGCCCAAATCACTAAACCACGCGCCATCACGAAAGAGAAATATGCACACATCCACATAAACAAGGGTGAGTGTGTGAGAGAGTGAGAGAGGGGGGGGGGGTAAGGGAGAGAAGAGAAATATTAAAAAGTCTGATGTCAAATAAGTCAGCATCGAATCAGCGACGCCAAAACGTGTCATAACTTTATTTCTGGGTATTTAATTTGGAGTCGAAGAAGAAACGAACGTCTCAATTATTTCGGAGAGAAAATATAGATGGGGGTATTTGGCGTGTGAGCAATTAGTTCCCACCAGGATATAACGATAGCCTACAGCTTCTTAAGTTTTCCAAACGGACAAGCTAGAAACGAGATGAAAGGAAGCGTCACGAACAAAATGTCAATTCAAAGGTTGTTGTTGAAAAGGAATCGATGCCATTAGTTATATTGCAAAGGAAAGGAATGTTAACAGTCTATAAATTTTATATATACATATGTTAACAGCCAATATATTGTGTATATACAGATGTTAACTGCCTATATATTAACAATCTGTTAATAGTTAAAAGTCTATATAACTGACTTATGTTTAAGTGTGGAGTAAGAGGAGAATTAAGGAAGCGAGGTTTCTTTCTTCGAATGTGTGTGCGTGTGGGGGGAGGGAGAAAGAGAGAGGGAAGATATTGCGAAAGAAGGGAAGAAACAAAGACATTGTTTCACAGAAATATCGCTAGCTATCTAGAGAGATAGACAGACAGATAGGTAGATAGATAGATAGATAGATAGATAGAGAGAGAGATAGAGAGAGAGAGTGAGAGGAGGGCAGGAGGAGGAAGAGTTAAAGGCATGGAGAAACTGAAAAAAATTAATTTCAAAATTAGATGTGAGCCAAATACAGAGTTTAAACTTTGAACTTACGCGACATTCCAAATTAACATTGTGTTATTCCGATACAATTTCACCATTTGTAGTTTCCTTAAATACACCACTTGTCCACCGTCAATTTTAGACTGAATTCAACAATTTTGCTAATTTTCTCTGCTAAATAATTTCTCTCGTCTTTGAACGTTATCAAGGTCAATAGGATGAGAGACATTATTATTATTATTATTATTATTATTATTATTATTATTATTATTATTATTGTTGTTGTGATGGCAGTGTCGGGGAGACACAACAGGAAAGAGCGAGACAAGTGGCCCTGTCAAGATACTGGAATTTGTCATCGTTAATATCTGATAATTATGTTAAGGCTTGTGATTATCCTTTTGTAAGGGTTTTCTCTTCTGATTGAAGAGGCGTTTGGACGTAAACGATGTTGATGACAATATGGCCAGGACGCTGTTACGAGTCATGTTGAGCCAGGGTTGTTATGAATAAGAAGATGCGATAATGTTATTACAGCGAAGTTATGACAGTAGACAGTGTATTATAACTGATATTATGACAAAAGTTTATGACAGTGTTGTTAAGAGAGTGATGTTACATCAATGTTGTCATTACAGTAACGATACAGCAATGTTTTTTTTTATGAAAGTGTCGTTACGCCTGTGCCTTTACGACAGCGATTCTTTTACAATGTAATAACAGATGTTACGATAGTGTGACTGTTATAACAATGATATAATATTTATATTATAACAGTGAAACTATGACAGTGTTGTTATTATAGTGAAGTCACGACTATTCTTATTACATTGATGTGTTATGTTACAGTTATGAGGTGGAGGCGCAATGGCTCAGTGGTTAGGGTAGCAAACTCGCGGTCATAGGATCGCGGTTTCGATTCCCAGACCGGGCGTTGTGAGTGTTTATTGAGCGAAAACACCTAAAGCTCCACGAAGCTCCGGCAGGGGATGGTGGCGAACCCTCCTGTACTCTTTCACCACAACTTTCTCTCACTCTTACTTCCTGTTTCTGTTGTGCCTGTAATTCAAAGGGTCAGCCTTGTCACACTGTGTCACGCTGAATATCCTCGAGAACTACGTTAA
>NC_068993.1:54452915-54454381 GCF_001194135.2 Octopus bimaculoides
TATATATATATATATATATGTAAATACATACTTATATATATATATATATATATATATATATACGCACACATATATCCATGTAAGTGTAAGTATGTGTGTGTATACACGTGTGTATGTGTGAATATGTGTGTGTATGCGTACGTATATATATGTGTGTGTGTACGCGTGCGTATATGTGTGTAGGTGTGTGTGTGTATGCGTGCATATGTGCGTTGATGTGTGTGTGTGTGTGGATACATGCAGAGTAGGGCTATATTTGAGTGGTCGCCACAGTGAGGTAATTATTGTTAAAACAAGACAAACAGGACGATAAAAGTTAGGATATTATCAGATCAAAGAAGATTTATTTTACAGAGATACCAGGGTACGCAATTAGCTCAGAAGCACACTCGCACATACATGTATGCATACATATATGCCTTGTATACGTACACACGCACATATACATATGCGTCTGCGTGTCACACTATTGGATAAAGTACACTTAAGACTTTTTATGTCTTTACTGCTTTGGTGTTCTAAACGAGACAAATGCATAAAATATATAACAACATTTGAACTCGTGTCTCCAGTTTTCACGTCTCAGCGAAAGTTATTCACGTTGAAGAAGACATTAATAAACCATAAATCTGAAAGACATCAATAAACTCGGTTACGCTAAACAACAAAGTTTTGTCAACTCTATAAGCGAACTTACACTGTTGTTTTAAGACATAGGTTCTCAAAGTGGGTGCTACCGCCCGTCGGTGGACGTTCAGACGGTCCAGGTGGGCGCTGGTGCTTAAGGGAGCAGTAGAGAAAAAGGAGGCGTTGGGAAGAAAGCAGTGGATTGGGGGAGGCTATGAATTTATTATAATATCATTTGTATACAAATTATATATATCAAATATCAAATGATTGATAGTATATATAAATTAGTAAAATATGGGGGCGCTGAGGGTATTATGTGGCCATGAGGCGGGGCGGGGCGGTGGCCCAAAAAGTTTGAGAACCTCTGTTTTAAGACTTACTTCCTGGTTTTGTATCGCGCGTAGGCAGACTCTGCTGTTAAGATAGGTCCGTCATGAAAATCGCTTCAGCTCCCGCTTTGGAGGGGCGGGCAGCTTTTCTCTGATTGTTGGCTCTGACGAAATGAATACATACTAAGATTGAACACCAGTTTTTGCCCCATTAACTTCAAGTACCATTTGAGTGGTGAGTGGAAGTTGGGAAGGAGGAGAAATGTTTTACCCCTCCCTGTAGTAAATTTGGTGAAATGTGGGTAAGAAAGGAGAGAATAACTTGAGTGAAAGGGCCTATTCTCAGCATGGGCCCTATGAACCAAAGGATATACAGTAGGGCGAAGGCATTTGTCTCAACCACGCATTCAGGGTAATTCTATATCTATCGGCTTCCTTGATCTCAGTTCTCCCCTTGGGACTTCATCATACATGTATATATAAACTATACTATACACACACACACAC
>NC_068993.1:54455129-54455907 GCF_001194135.2 Octopus bimaculoides
TAATATTGACTGATTATTGAGATGTGGAGAAAGAAGCGCCCGGAAGCGATGGTGTTGTTTTTATCGATTCACTATAAATTGTTAGCAGGAAATAAAATTATCGGATTTGCCAGTCGTCACTTCCGGGTAATTTACTTCCATTTTTTTACCCTCGAAATTGAATTGCATGTTAACAAGATACGCACGCACGCACACACACACACACACACACACACACATACACACACACACACGCAGGCACGCACACGCGCGCGCACACACACACACGCACACGCACAGACACTCACAGAGTCAACAGATGAGATCCAGAAATTCTCAGTATAGAAAACACCTCGTAGCGTTCGAACTTAGAACCCAAGCTGTTATATTTAATTTGTTTATCCGCATAATTGCCCCTCTTTCTATATGTCTGTCTGTCTGTATGTATGTATGGCTATGTATAAATGTGAGTGTGGTGTGTGTTTGTGTTATACCTAGTATTTCAAAAAAAAATTGTGTATCGATGGAATGTTGTAGTCACCAGAGTGACGAAAAGAAAGAAAAAAGGAGAGAGAGTGAGAGAGAGAGAGAGAGAGAGAGAGAGAGAGAAAGAGAAAGAGAAAGAAAAAGAGAAAGATAAAGAAGATATGGTTGAGAAAGAGAGTGAAGAAGTGGGGGAGGTTTGAATGAGTGCAGGGAGTTTAAAAATGACACCAAACTCCTTTTTAAATTGAGTTTCAATTTCCATATGTCTTTGTCATTAAAAGCGGCTGCATATATACACACATACATAGCTACA
>NC_068993.1:54458137-54461003 GCF_001194135.2 Octopus bimaculoides
TATATACACACATATATATATATATATACATATATATACTGGGGTCGATTCATTCAGCTAAACCCTTAAAGTCGGTGCCCCAGCATGGGCGCAGTCAAATGACCTAAACAAGTAAAAGATACAAGATAGACGCAGAGTTCGTACTCTAGTGCCATACTGTTTTCCCTTTTCACTGATGAAGGGAAACGAGTGGCTGATATTTACTTCGTGCAACACAAGTAGATGCGATTTAACTTGAGTATCAGAAAGTTAAGTCATTAAGATAACCATAAAATATGTTTATAATTGGTTTCAGAATTCGTTCCCCAATTTATTTTCCATCTGAATATATGTATCTTGTTTTTCGTTTTGTTTTTGTTTTTGTCTTTGTTTTTGTAATTTTGAGTATTAGTAACAGCAGGATTTGAATAACCTACCCACCTACCTACCTACCTACCTACCTACCTACCCACCTACCCACCTACCTACCTACCTACCCACCTACCTACCTACCTACCTAGCATCATACATACATACATACGTAAAAATGCGCAAAATTTTTCTCGTTCAAAATGTGACATACGTACATGGAAACTCCTTACAAGGAAACTTCACAGAATTAAAAGTGGAAGATAACATACTTATGTATGGATGTGCGTATATATATATATATATATGTGTGTGTGTGTGTGTGTGTGTGTGTGTGTGCGTGTGAATGCATGTATGTATACCACATTTGTGTAAATATACCATGGAGTTAACCCACAGAGTTTCATCTCATTTTGAAATACTCATCAGGAGTGTTTGTTTCATCTGAACAAAAGAGAGGGAGAGAGACAGTGACGCAAAGAAGAATATTGAATCAATTTTCCTACCTCTTACCCTTCTCTCTCTCTGTATGTGTGTGTGCGTATACGCGCGTATAAATAAATATTTAAATATATAAATATATATTTATTTATTCATACGTGCACATAGATAGGCACGCACACTTATACACATAGAAGCTGAAGTACTGACACAGACCTCCAAACAAACAAACAGTCGGGCAGCCAGACAGTCAGTGTTTGGATAAAATGGAAGTGAAACATACGTTATGTTTAATAAACATATATTTAGCTCCGCTGTATAAATAGGCTTCACTGTATAAATTGCAGTAAATCTGTGGGGAGAGAGCTGTACTTCCACCACAGGGAGTAACTATTCCCGCAACGAGTTTCCATGTAGGCAAACTTATTTTACAATATATATATATATATACATACAAGAATGCATAAATACACATACGTTTATTTGAAGATCTAGTTACTAGCTAACAACGATAACAACCACTTTCAAATAATGAACTCACAGCGGTTTCATCACCAAGAATAAAACATTTAGGAAACGAATTGTGACAATCGGCCGTAATGCTTCGTTCTTAAAGCTTATTAAACAAATATATATATATACATATTAGCAAATTAAACTGTAGGTTGAAAAGAAAGTCCATTTACTGTTCAAAATGAGGAAGAAATAAGTAGTTTTGGTTTCAACTGATATATTTAATCAAGATAATAGTTCCCTTTATTATCGAGGTGAGCTGGCAGAATCATTAGTACCCCATGTTTGGTGACATTTCATCCGTCTTTATTGTTCTGAGTTCAAATTTCGGGAAGGTCGACTTCCATTCTTTCAGGGACCACGCGCCTTTATACACACACACACACACATTAATAGATACATAAATATAAAAGAACGCTAACATACAGTACTTTAACAAAAAAGCGAAAGTTCTGCCTCTGACGTCCAACCTCAAAAATAGACTTAAAGAGTTAAGTAGAGCGTCGATAAACTCGTTAACCATTAAAAGAGCACAGAATAAATTTCTTAACAAGCCAAAATGGTGGCTTATTAACTTCGCTAAAAGCGAGTAAGAGAAGATCAATAAAATTATTAAATTAGTTTCAATCAATATTATGGGGGGGGGGACCCTTCAACCATCGAAAAAAAAAAAATTTCGCTCATTATCTTAGTTTTTTTTGTGTCTAAAAGGTGTTAGATCTGCCTCAATATATTACTGGTACTAATATTTTCTACTTCGAGATTGGAACTCTGGGCCAGTGCGGCATAGTTCCATGGTCAACGTGGCTACTACTAGAACCCTAGCACCACTACTACAACACATGCTATATCTACACCACCGATAAATGCTATCACCAATAAGCACTACGGCACTAAGACCACCGCCACCCCCAGCAGCAGCACCACCACCATAATCACCACTACCACTACAACAACAACATTAACGCTACCACTACAACACTACCACCACTAGTACTATAACACTAGATTCAGTATTTCATTGCTACAGACGATTACTACGACACCACCACAAAACCACTACCAAGACGCTACCACTAAACTTACTACTAACTACTACTACAAGAGAGGAAAGAAAGAGATGCTGTTGTTGTTGTTGGTGGTGGTGGATGAACGGGATTTGCAAACATATGAGACAGATTTCTACTACTACTACTACTACTACTACTAACTTACTACTGCTGCTACTGTTGCTGCTACTGCTGCTGCTACTACTACTAGAAATACATTACTACCACCACCACAACACCAACGCCATCATCAATCACCACCACAGCTACTACTACCAATACCTTATACCACCAACAACACACCAGCACCAACATTCATAGTTCTCGTCCTCTCCACCTTCCCTACCTACTTACACCTACCCCAAAAATTGCCTACCCCCACCTCCTTCCCCACCCACGTCAACCCTCCACCCCTACTTAACTACATCTCACTCACCCCGCCACTCCTCCCATCAATTTATTATTTCATCCCACCCACTCACTTAGCCAACCACCTCGTCATTAATTTCTTCCTC
>NC_068993.1:54461647-54462457 GCF_001194135.2 Octopus bimaculoides
ATATACATACACATATATAGATCCAGACATACATGCAAGCGCACTCACACATATATGTATGTGCATGTATGTGTACATTATTTATGCGTGTTAGTGTATGTATGTATGTATGTATGTATGTATGCATCTACACATTCACGCAAGCGCATTCTCGCATATATCTATGGATATATTATATATGCGTACATACACACGCGCGCACGTGTGTGTGTGTGTATGTGTGTATGCATATGTGTGTAATGGATATAATGGATAAGAAGAATACGTAAAAAATTTTTTTTTTAAAGAGGAAAAAGGCATATAATTGATACAGAGAATGAATGCACAGACGAAATCAGACCAGACCAGACCAGACGCCTAAAATCTAACGTCAAACGAAAGGAGACAGAGCCCAGGCAAATAAGAGCTGACTATAGGCAATGTATCGGACGAGCTAATCAAAGTATAATACAATAAAACAGGAACTGGCAATTGTTAACGGCATCAAAAATCACTTAGAAAATAGCTATACAGAAGTGAATATAAATATGTATAAATTAGGCAGAGAAACAGGAAAATCAGGAGAGCGAGAGTTCATAGTAGTTTTTTTATAGATAGACGTATATACTGATAGGTCATAGTCTAGTGATAAATAAAAGTAGAATCCGAGATGGTTAATTATGGAGCTATACTCATAATCATATCCTTCATGGTGGTTCATCCTGGATAGGTAGATAAAAACCTGCAGAGTTCATACTCGAACCTCACAGATATGAGAGAGAGAGAGAGAGAGAGAGAGAGAGAGAGAGAGAGAGAGAGAGAGAGAGAGAG
>NC_068993.1:54463565-54466261 GCF_001194135.2 Octopus bimaculoides
AGATAGATATATACATATATATATATAAATCTATATATATGTAGTAGTGGAAGAGTTCTCGTAGAAAGCTTTCTCTCTCTCTCTCTCACACACTCTCTCTCTCTCTCTCTATATATATATATATATATACACACACACGTATTCACAGACACACAACACACACGAAATACGATAGCGCCGAACCCAGCAGTCCCGACAATGTGAGGTGTAGGGGACACTATTATACACCGACCTCGCTCTGGTTGACCCCAACGAAGTTGAAGGATGGTTTCTGAGAAATATAGAAAGAGATGCCAGGGTAGGTGGCAGGTAAGAGGTTCATATAGCCACCCTTCCCCACTGCCCTCGATCACCACCTTGCCTACATCATACATACATCAACAAAATCTATCCACCTCATATATCAGAACTGAACAGCTGCTTAACTGGGGTTTCCACAACATCCATCACTGTAGCTTTAACCAACTGCTTCTGTGGTCGCTAAACATTTTGTTTAGTACAGTAACAAGACATCTGAAAATGTGTAATGTATCATCGGCGTACCACTAAGGTGCGTTCTTTTACCCCTTCTTTTAAAACTTATACCTATACGACATTCGTACAGGTTCCCGAACCGTGCACACACTCGCATGTGCAGATAGCATCACAATCTCATCTTTTTAATCTTATTACTCCAACAATACATGAAATACCTTGAAATTTGGCTTCAAACTACAAGTAGTGTCTGCAAAATCCACCACCAACACCAAAGAACATCAGATACATCTAAACATAAAACAACATAAATATGCCTCACACAAATATGCACACATAAACATACAGAGGGAGGGAGGGAGAGAGAAGGAGGGAGGGAGGGAGAGAGAGAGGGGGAGAAAGAGAGAGTATAAACCTGAGACACTCACTCGGGGTCGATAAAATAAGTACCAGTTGAGCACTGGGATCGATGTAATCGACTTACCTCCTTCCCTGAAATTGCTGGCATTGTGCCAAAATTTGAAATCAAGATTAAAATTTAGAGTGTTTATATACAACAGTTATATCTATACTTTGTTTCGATCAGTTCGATATCTGATCATCATCAAGTATCCTATTTTTAGATTAGTATAGTCTGGAGCTTGGCAAACAAATATACCACAACATCCAGACTGGTTCGATAAAGCTAGTATAAATACAAATATTGTAAATACTTATACAAAGCTTGGGAAATTATTAATAGCAAATAAAATATTTTGACTTTTAACTGCATATTATCCCTACCCCACCGAAAGCCATCTCGCATTTTTTTTTCAATCATAATGCATTTATGGTTATACTATGCAGTTTTTTTTTATAAGTAGGTAGGAGGGAGATTTGGTAGCTATTTGTAGCAAATCAAGCTGACTTCATGTTTTGTGTTTGTATATACCTGTACGTGTATCAATATATGTTATTTTGTGTGTATGCCTTTTTCAGTTGTGTGTGTGTGTGTGTGTGTGTGTAGCACAGGACACATACTATGCTGAAGTAAGGTTTGATTGTCTGAAAACCCTTGAAGGCTGTGCCTAGAATAACCGCAGTAAATGACTAAAACCAGTAAAAAGAATAAAAGAATAAAAGGCTATTCTGAGAGATTGTATTCCTGATTGTTTTCTCTTCTACTTCGTCTCTCTCTTCCTCTGTACTACTACTATTACTACTACTACTACTACTACTACTACTACTACTACTACTACTACTACTAGAATAACAACAACAAATGCTGCATCCCCCCAGTCCCTCCTCCTAACTGATGAAAGGTCTTAAAGTTTTTGGCGGCGAGAAAGACGATATGGGTTCAACTATAAAGTCTGAGTTGATAGTCGAGTGGAGAGTGGACAGATGTAGGGTTCAAGTGAGACTGATGGCTTATGTCAAGATAAGAGGGCATGGCTCATTCGTTAGAAGTGGCGGCAATGAAAGATTTTTTAGTTGTCATTAGAATGATTGAACAGTGCAGACGATAGGTTGAAGTCGGTGTCTAGCAGTGACGGGAGAGGTAGAAAGGGGAGATAACAGCGATATAGAGTAAAGGCTTTTTGAAAGTGGTTGTGGTATGGTTGTTGGTAGATACAAAACCCTGTTTACACACACACACACATCGCACATATATGAATTCGTACATTCATATATGGCTACACATAAACATCCATACATGTACATACATGCATACATACATGCATACTTGCAAGCATACATACATACATACATACACACATACATAATGGCTGCAAACTTGTGTTCAAGTATTGCCATCGCCTGATCGAAAGACCCAGACATGCGATGCTCCTATCAACCATTTTCGTGATTAGTCTTTTTTTTAAAGCGATGCCTGTGAATTTGGACATGGACAACATAAACTCGAAATGAAAAACCATTCTATATCATCGTATATTGACAGTGTCGCAGGTTTTCTCTCAGAATTTCCTTCTCCTACAGAGATATTGTGACAACAACAGAGGGGCCTCCAACTCCCAGTGGGCCACTGCGCGCCCTGACACCAACCCAGGTATTTTCACGTCCTCGCGCATACACACATGCAGACATACATATGTACACCTTGCAGGACGAAAAATAAGACTGTCAAAGGGCGGAAGAGCTCATGAGCAGTTAACGGCCATCCAACACACACACACACACACACACACACACACACACACACACACACACACACACACACA
>NC_068993.1:54466755-54469482 GCF_001194135.2 Octopus bimaculoides
TATATGAACTTATTTATTTATTGCTAAATATTTGTGTAAAATCTCGAAAAGGTTTTTTTTTTTTATAAACAATGAAAGAGACCACTCAACACGTATTTTGGGAATTCAGTCTTCAAGTGGAATTAATGAAAACGTGCACACACACACACACTCATATGAGGTTACATGCTGGATACGTATGCGTGTAGAAGCGAGTATGTTTGTAGTGTTTAAGCACTTGTACACGTGAGCACAATTAACTGAATACCATCTTAAATGCAGTCTTACTAATAGCACCGGAAATAAGGTAAATGAGCACTTGTTGAGTATGATGATGATGATGATGATGATGATGGCGACGTAGCCAGTAAAGAATGTTGAGATCGTAGAAATAGTTTCTAAAAGACGCTGTTAATAATGACTTAAATGAAAATATAACAGCACCAAACTGGGAATCGAACGCAGATGGTGGACTTGGTGGGCAGAGAACGGAAGTGTTGATTTGTAACCTATACAAGGCCACACCCTTCTTCAGGTAGAAAGGAGATTTTGCATATAAATAATATTGTGACAGCGCATGAAGCACTGTTAGTCTGTGTTGCTTAGGGAAGGTGATAACATTCATTGTTTAAAATATCGCATTTTTGGAAATTTTAATTAAAATTTTTTTTTTTAGCGGGGTTGATGAAAATAAAGTACCATTCAAGTATTGGGATCGATGTAATCGATTAACATCTTCCTTCAAAATCGCTGGCCCTTGCATCTATGTTAGAAGCCATGTAAAACTTTGATTCAGTTAAAGCCATTGCAAAAATATGGCGTTTGTTTTACAGTAATTTTTAACATTCGCTATCTAGAAGGTAGATAAAGGTAGATAAAGGGAGAGAGAGAGAGAGAGAGAGAGAGAGAGAGAGAGAGGAGAGGAGGGGGGAAAGAGACAGAGAAGCAAAAAAAAACCCCCCAAAACAAAACCAAAAACTAGATATCAAAAGAAAAAAAAGAGAATTCTTGTATGTAACACAATATACTTAATAAGATATGATAAAACGAAGGGTGAAATGACGTGTTGGAGGGGAGGGTGAATTTGGCCCGCGGGCCGTAGTTTGCCACTCCCTGCTCTGAGGTAAAACATCGCAGCTTATCGTTAAACATCTGCAGAAGTTGTTAGGCGCCGTCATCGCCATCACATCATGATCATCTAACACCACCATCCTTGCTACGCTCCTCCCATTCATCATCATCATCATCATCATCATCATCATCATCATCATCATCATCATCATCACCTGTATCACAACAACCATTACTATCACCGTCAACATCCTCACACGACGATCGAATAATGCACACTTGTGTTGTGATCAGTGTGAAGAAGGAATGTGATATCACGAAACGATAAGCAATATGTGTCACTCGATATTCTCGGTTCGGATATTTTAATCGAGCCAGTTGATATAACAATATCTCTGAAATCCAGTAAGTGGCAGAATTTGATTTTGTATGTAATCTCTAACTAACCTGCGTCACCATTGTGTGAAATATGGCCACCTTTCCCTTCTTCTGGGCCTATAATTAAAGCTTCGGTTAACTCCGTCGATGGATCATAACGTAACACCGTGTTATTTTGGGGCAGGGAATGCACAACCTTTTTTTTGACCAGCGACGTCCGACTACCTACACCGGTAGCCGAGACGCTGGTCATATTGTCTGAGCCTACGTCACTTCCATTTCCGATTTCTGTCGGCGTACTTCCAGTATTCCTTGGACTGTTATCATTGTGATTTGCCAATCCCGTGGGACTGTTCTTGAGAATGCCATGCGGTAAATCCATTTGCCATGAACCATTGGCCAGATTGCTGTTCGGGTCTGGCTGTTCTTCTGTCTGATTGGCTGCTGGGACCCAACTGAAAGAAGCAACAAGGAAAAACAATTGATTAGAAACGAAAAACAGTAAAACAAAAAGGTTTAAAAAAAAAAGAAATAAAAGAAATAAAACAACACTCCAGCAATCTGAAACAAAGGAACTACTTTTAATTTGGGTTTTATACTTTTCCATGAATTAACAAATTGGATTACTTTTCTTTGATACACATTAAATATTTATACAGCTTTAAAGACAATAACAGAGACAACGTTCTAATCTCTCAGTTTCTCTCTCCCGCTGTCTCTCTGTCTCTCTCTATCCACACACATACACACAAACATGCATACACATACACACACGCGCACATTTTATTATTTGATTAATTAGTTATAATTTCTTAAAGAGAGAAAAGGTCGTAAATTTGCGAGGGAGGAGTTAGTTGCTTATATCCTCTCTTGCATTAGACCAGGAGTGGAGAAACATTTTAGTGCGGCGGGTGAAAATTTCCAAAGAAAGAGGTTCTAACTCTGTGTAAATCTTGTATATATCTATGTATAATTCGATATACATTAATAAAGATAAGTTTAACACATTAAATTAATGCGTAACATCTTCATTAACGCCGCCACTGAATTTAGCACATTTATATTACTTATGAGGTATTCTATATTTTTCATCTAGTGTAGTTGGGCCTCACGGGGTGGTACAAACCTAGCAATATGTGTTTTATAGTGAAAACAAAATTTCCATACAAATGGCAATTACCGGACGATTTTATGTCCGAGTCTAACCGTTTTAAGTCGTAGTGGAAATAGGCATACGCATATTGTATAAATTTTATAATTGAAAAATTTATTATAATTTGTACATACGAATATACCAGC
>NC_068993.1:54469894-54477805 GCF_001194135.2 Octopus bimaculoides
ATATATATATATATATATATATAATCTTCATGGAATGTAGACATCGTCATATAAACATAATTAACACTCAAAGCTGCAGTCAGACTCAGCAGCACCATGAAAGCATACAACAAAAATAAGTACTGAAATAACGCAAGATCATATCTGATCTGGGATCAGAGGCCACGGTCGGGGACATACTTCATAAGATCAACCCGAAGCTTGGGGAACCAAGGTGGGACCCGCAAATATCTGACGTAAAACAAAAATAAAAGTCCTCACAAAGAGCTTTTATTTTTGTTTTAGGAAGAGGCTCATTTCACCTCCGTGGATAGATGAATGATAATCTGTGGGCAGATTGTCAGCTATGTCCAATTTAAGACCTTTCTGTTCATTTTTAGTGTAGTATGTCCAACTGCAATTTAAATCAATCGGGAATCTAAAATTCTCCCTATAATTTTCGATTTAAGGTCCAACAAAAAATTCAGGTTGATCTTTGCAAAAACTTAAAACACACATTGGTGGTATATAATTCTAATATATATGTGTGTGCGTGTGTGTATACATACACACAGACACACATATATACATACATATATATATATTTGTATATCGTGTGTTGTGAATTTATGGAAAGAAATCTCATAAAACTCAACAATTCTGATAAAAATGGAGAATAGGTGTTAAAATATATAAGAGAATTTTAATTCCTGCAGATGATCGTTTCGTACAGCGATATTAAAATCATGCAAATTCATGGTTGATTAAAATTAATTAATTAAATTACTTAGATTAAATCAAATTAATTATATATCACTGTACTCTTCAGTATAAACAAATTTTTTACAAAGGACTTGATAAAAGAACTGGACTCACACATATCTTTCTTTCTCATAAGGATAAATATGAATCCCCTATATTCTATTCTGCTTTTTACTTTCTCAAGTCCTTTGTAAAAATTTTGTTAATACTTCTTGCACTGAAGAGTACAGTGATATATAATTAATTTAATTTAATCTAATTAATTCTATTCAACCATGAATTTGCATGATTTTTACATCAAGTAGACGATCGTCTGCACGAATTAAAATTCTCTTTTTAACACCTTCTTTTCTCTGTTTTAACACTTTCTCTTCTCCATTTTTATCAAAATTGTTGAGTTTTATGGGATTTGTTTCCATAAATTCACAATATACCATATACAAGTATTATTTTCATATTCGTAATTTTACGCCAGTAAGCTACCAACAAAATATGAAGAATCTATATTAGAAATCTTTTTTTTTGTGGAAACCTCTAAATTAAAGGACGAATCTAATTCAACTCTTTTTACATACACGCACACACACATACACATATACATGCATACATTCATGCATACACACACACACACTGTATACATACATACACTTACAAGAAATACTCACATTTGCGCATATACCCTCCCATACGCGCATATATACACTCACTCTACTTAGAAAATAGGATACACATCGAAATATAGTAATAGGGCACCTGAAGACGGTAAGGTGGTAGACTGATCGAAATGTTGGATAGAAATAAAATAAGATAGTTAAAGTTAATAGGGTGCAAATTACTTGAATGACTTGGTGACAAGAAATACAACGATAAACAGACATTCTTAGAATATTTCGTTGTTATTGTACTATATTGTAGTGCTACATACAGTACTATACTGTATTCTGTCATGTTTGTGCCGTATTGCACTTTTTTTTTATAATGTGTTCGTTTATATTATATATTAATATATTGTAATATGTCGACTATATTTTATGGTTCTCTACTCCGTTGGAATGTATTGTGTTATACTATATTGTAAAACATTGTTTTGTGTTGTGCTATACTATGTTTTGTGTTATATTGTAATGTAGTGTTCTGTAATGTTCTATGTTGCAATTTGTTGTGATATGTTTGATTATTTCGTATTGTAATATATTATATTGCATTATATTGTGATGTATTGCTTTTTATTATGATGTATTGTGATATATTGCTCTGTGTTGTGTTGTAAAGGATATAGAATTGTAGCACATATTATTGAACTCTAATCTATATTTATTTATCATTGTTCCAAATGAAACACAATCATTATTATTTTCATATGTATATTGTATGCGTGTATGTATGAGTTTGTGCGAGAATGTGCACACACACACACACACACACACACACACACACACACACACACACATACACGGACACACATACATATACATAAACGCTTATGCATGTTACAGGTATGTCTTTATCATGTCCATTGTATTTTATCGCTTTGTCAATCTATTTGTAATTTCTACTCCATTCTTCACTCCCACCACCTGCCACACACAATCAATAAAAACACTATCAATAACAATACTAATTGTTTTTGTAGTCCTTATCGTTGTTCTATTAATCGTTGGCTTTTTGCATTGTTGCTTCTAATTTGTTGTCTCGGGGCAGTGGAATGGTAGAATTGTAAGACCGTCATACAAGATGTCTTGCGGTATTTGTTCCAGCTATTTATGCTCCGAGTTAAAATCTCACCGAAGTCTACTTCGCTTTTCGTCCCTCAGGGGAGTCGATAAAAATAAAGTACCAGTCGACTGTTCCCTTCTAATATTTTTGGTTGCATGCTTATGTCAGAAAACAATTATTGATTATCGCCAGTAAGAGGATATTTCGTGAATGTCATATTAAAAAAAATATGATGGGATCTTAATGTGATTGTTTGACTTACTAGAAATAGCAAGCAAATCACACACTATTGTCTTGAAAAAGAAGAGAAGACACACTGAACAATGTAGTGCCAGATATAGGAAAAAGAAAAATCCAACAAAGAACGGGGTGAACAAAACTCGAACACCGTTGATCATTGGTTTATTGGATCAGCAATTGATCTGAGGCAAAGCAACAACAACAACAGCAGTAATAGAGTAAGAAACTAAAATCGAAAATAAAAGCAAAAAAGGTGCCAACATACCAAATGGTTTGTAGATGTTTTCTATTATATTGTTTAATTTCTTCCTCAAACTAAACACCACGTTTGATCAGTCGCACAACAAAGAATGACAGCCAACAGATTCAGAACGAGGTTGCAAATTTTCTTGGTTTAAATTCTATCCTGAAATCTCACTTCTCGATTCGAATTTCCTTTTGAATAATAATATTACATCTACGTAATTATATCAGGTCACACAGCTGACAATCTCAAGGTATGTATCTTTCGGTAACAGGATAGGATTATTTTCTATTTTACCTTTTAACTTTTTTGGTATTTTTTTTTTTTTTAGCTAAAAGTTCGAAGATGTTAATAAAAGGTTAGAAGAGAGAATGCACCCATTATTTACCTCAGTTTCAAAGGAACTTCAGCTATCGTTACAATGTGATCGCCTGTAATGGGTGGAGTGGGGTGGGGGTTGTTGGCTGAATGCATTGTGTCTTATAAGAGATACACCATTTCAAGCGTTTGTCAAAACGATGGAAGGTAACATATTAATTCATTCGTGCGACAAAATAAGGATACAATGGAATTAAATCATTGAAACTTATTCCTTTGCTTGTATTTTCACCTGTTTCAGTCATTGGACTGCGGCCATGCTGGGGCACCGCCTTGAAAAATTTCAGTCGAACGAATAGACCCCAGTACTTATTTTTTAAAAGCCTGGTACTTATTCAGTCGGTGTCTTTTTATACTGAACCGCTAAGTTGCGGGAACATAAACACACCAACAGCGGTGGTGGTGGTGGTGGGGTAAATAAAGAACCAGCTGTCATCCGGCAGGCTTCTACACCTGTAATCATTACGTTGACATTCGCCATTTCCTGAGATCTGTATCTTTCCTACAAGTTGTCAAAGGTTAATATCTTATCAGTGAAACTCTTTTTCACACTTTCACAATCTCTCTTCCTCCCTTTCATCCCCATACAAAGATCTGCGCGTGCTTATGTATGTATGTATGTATGTATGTATGTATGTATGTATGTATGTATGTATGTCACTGTTCAGTTTCATTTCAAGATTTCTTGCCAATACAGAAAGAGCCGGTTTCTAACCTAGATCCAAGGCTCCTTCATTGGAATTCCAACACCAACAACGAGGTATTTTTGTATGTATGTATATATGTCTGTCTGTATATATGTATGTGCAGATTTATATGTTTTATGTATGTATTCTCAAGCTCATGTATGTATGTATGTATGTATGTATGTATGTATGTATGTTTGCATTTAACCCTAACCCCCTTTCTGGACATAGTCCTTTCCTTCTTATTACTGCGGCTTTCAACTCACAAAAGTACAAAACGTAGGTTTAATGGCCTCGGTCACAGGAATTTCGCTGGGTCCTGCGAACCTGCTGTGTATATTCCCTTCATCCAGATCTAATCAAAAGTACAATCATCTTCATCCTCAATAATACAGACGTGGAGGAGCGGGCGCGGGTGTGTGCAACAGAGGGAGGGAGAGAGAGAGAGAGAGAAAAGGAAGGAGAGAGAAAGTGAGATTGAGTAAGAGAGCTAGTGTGAGTGAGTGAGAGAGAAAGGTTTAGCGAGATAATAAAAGAAGAGAGACTAGAAAGTGAGAAGAATCGTTTAAGATATATATATATATATATATATATATAGATATATACACACACACACACACACACATAGTCATACAAATATATATATACAAATGCCCAACTACACAAACACACATAGAGAGAGAGAGAGAGACAGAGAGATAGAGATGGAAAGTGACATTGAGAGAGAAAGAGAAAGAGAGCGTGTGCGTACGTGTGTGGGGTGTGAGAATGGGATGGTTTGTGGGGTGGGGCGGGGGTTACAATTTGTGAAACGAAAGCTTATTTGTTGTTAAACAAGAGCTGAGTATATAATACAATCTATTGTGTAAGTAAGAGAATTAGATACTGTCATTTAATCGGGTGGATATATATATACGGGGTGGATAACTGATTGGGGGGGGAGTTGTTAGGAAGGGTAGTATCGGGGTAGACTCAGTGGAAGTCTGTGCAGTACATTGCTTCGTTACTGTTCACACATGTATGTGTGTATGCATGCTTGTATGTACGTGTCTGTCTGTCTGTCTGTCTGTATGTATGTCTATCTGTCTGTCTTTATGTATGTATATATGTATGTATGTATGAATGTATGTATGTATGTACATATCCTTTACTTGTTTTAGTCATTAGACTGCGGCCATGCTGTGGCCCCCGCCTTGAAGGGTTTTTAATCGAACGAATCGACTCCAGAACTTTTTTAAAGCTAAGTGCATATTCTATCGGTGTCCTTTGTCGAACTGCTAAGTTACGAGGGCATACACAAATCAACATCGGTTGCTAAGCGGTGGTGTAAAACAAACACATACACAATGAAACATAAATATAGATGAACACACACACACACACACACACACACACACACACACACACACGACAACAGTTTCCGGCTGTGGTCGACCCGAGCCTGTAGTTGAAGGTACTTAACCAAGGTGTCACATAGTGGGACTGAACCCGGAACCATGTAGTTAGGAGGCAAGTTTCTTATCTATGTTTGTATATGTATAGGATGAATCTATGTTTGGATGAGTGTATATATATAAATCCACTCACAAGGCTTTAGTCGGCCTGAGCCTATAGTAGAAGACACTTGCCTAAGGTGTCACGCAGTGGGACTGAACCTGGAACCATGTGGTTGGGAAGCAGTGGAAAAAGAAAAAAACTCCACAAAAAAAAAAAAAAAACGTTGTTTAACACGAAGTTCTTGGCTGAGAATTGTCTGTTTGTGTTTTGCCGGAGGTAATGGGTTTTTGAAGCTTGTATCTACTTTACGAGGAATAAAAACGCTACGTTTGAAGGAATAAATTCATGTAGGACTATCATAATTAATTTTCAATAACTTGGCCACCAACTGAGTGCTTGTTTCCTAGGCAACACCTTCTATCCCACTAATATGCGTGTGTGTGTGTGTGCGTGTACCATAAATTTAATTGAGGAAACGGTTGACACTTCTTGCGCATAATGTCTCTATATTCTATCTGTAAAAGAACACACATGCACAAGCATGCAGGTACACACACACACACACAGAGTCGCCCCTATGCATTATTCCCCCCTCCTCCCACACAAACATAACCTGTTTTCATTCCATGAGTCATAGAAGCAGTTAAAAGCGCTGGAGGAGATTAACTCATGCTATTCCAGGAATGTGGCATTATAGATTTCAAGGACCAGTTACAGCTAATACATACATGTAAACATACATACATGCATGTTCTCGTATATGAATGGGTTTGTATATATTGCGTCTTGCAGGTGGTCGTTGAATTATGAATCTACAGACTGTAGAGCATAATCACTGGTGTGAGTCTAATAATTAGTGAGGTACAGTTAATTAAGGAAGACAGCATACAGCACTCAAACTAATTAGTTCAGTAAATGAAAGCGCACAGGCTTACATACATAAATTCGTATATACAATTATGTCGATATGTATTTATGAGTGTAAGCATGTATACAAACATAGGTACGTATGTACGCACATACGTACGTACGTACATACATACATATACACACACACACGGTAATATTTATGTGCGTATTATCACAGATATATTTAAATTTAACATAAACAATTTCTATCGTCTAATTTCTATCGTCTAACATACATGCACATAGTCTCCTGTATGTATGTATGCATGTATGTATGTATGTATGTATGTATGTATGCATGTATGTATGTATGTATGTATGTATGTGTGTGTGTATGTATGGATGTATGTGCGTGCGTACGTACGTATGTATGCGTGTATGTGTAGTACTTTGGGAGGATCAGTTTGTCAATAAAGATACGTAATATTTGAAGTACACTTCAATTTTATTGTTAACAAATCAATTGTGCAATTAATCAACTAGATATAAACTTTTCGTTCCACTACAGTAGCCTTTCTAATGATTTGAATATCTACGGCTGATTTTCTTTCTTTTTGCGCTTGTCATACAGTCAGTCAAGCGTTTATGTATAATCACATTTTATTCTCGTTGTTTTACTGTGGTAGTGGATGGTAGTTTTTCTATTGAGTGTATGTGTGTTTTGCTTCCAGTATGTATACTGCTTCTGTAAGTTATCGGAGTGTCAGATCTTTGGCGGCGAGAAAAGGTTTTCTTTATGACAAAATACCCAATAATTAATGAATTAATTAACCGATTAGTAAATAAAGAAACTGAAGTGAACTATAACCAATGCATTTGTTTATTGGTAAAATAATCCTCTCTAACTACAGTATCGTTTCATATAAAATTTTAGCAAAAAACTCCCAAAATTTGGAAATCACTCGTATATATTTGTGTGTGTGTGTGTGTGTGTGTGTGTGTGTGTGTGTGTGTGTGTGTGTGTGTGTGTGAGTGTATGTGTTGCATATGTGTGCGTGAGTTATACAATAATATCAAGTTCTTCCTTTGTTTTCTTCATTCTTATCACACGTTGATAAACATTATGGATTTATATTTAGGTATGTGCATATGTATATATAGATATTAATACTCAGGGTAAGATAATATATTTTTTGCCCTTTTTTCTTTGAGTTCTTTAAAATTCCCTTTATATGCTTTGTATTTTCTTGTTTTCATGATTAATTTTTGCTTCAGCATTTCATAAGCTGTCCTTAGAATACTTTTTTAAAGACAAATTTTGAAAATTCTCGTTCTGTTTGTAAGAATCTTCCCAATTCTGTTTGTAGTGAAAACAAACTTTTCGTTTCATTTTATCATTTACCTTATCATTTGAAATCATTTTTAGCTCACATTCAGGTAGAGATGTCCTCGATGAAGGCCCCCACATGTTTAATTAGTTTTCCACAAGCATGCATATACAGCATTAGAAGCGAACTTCTGTCTCAGATTTAACGTATTTTCCTGTATATATTTTGTCGA
>NC_068993.1:54477977-54480320 GCF_001194135.2 Octopus bimaculoides
ATATATATATATATATATATATATATATATATATATATATACACTTTATTGAAAAGCAGCAAAAATATCACAAAAACTGTTACTTAGTGTTTCACGTTCCCGTTCGTCGCACAGTTTTGTTTAGAATATATATATACATATATCTACATATATTTCTATGTATAGCTACATATATATCTATACATATATTTATATATAATACATACACATAAATGTGTATGTGTTATATACACACGCACAAACACGCACGCATGTATATACATATACGCACGTACATATAAACAAATGCATACACACACGAATGTACATCGTCGAAGATCTCACTTGCATATTGTTAGTTCGCAAAAGAAGGGGAGAAAATGTTTACTTTTCATGAAAAAGTGTGTTAGGGTCGGGATGGGTACAGAAGCGGGTATATATGAGGTCGGTGAAACCATGTTTTTTTTTATATAGAGGAATTAAGGGTGGGATGCGAAGGTTGTTAATACATTTTCTTCACCGAGCCACCCGTAAGTTAAACATAATTCCTTTGTGAATTCTACAACAACCTACTACTAAAGCCTACCACCTTTAGAAGTAGTTCTAATCAGATTTATTTCTAGAATAATCTTATTTATTTATTTACTTATATATTTATCTGTTTATCTGTCTGTCTGTCCCATTTTCATCCTTTCCGATCGCGCCTCCCACCGCGGTTATAGTCACTTTATGTCTTTCATATTTTGAACATCATTCTCTCACTCTTTTTCTCTCCTCTTTCATTCATGTTCCTTTTAATTCTTCATTCACAATTACCTCTCTTTAACTGCATTTTATTTATTTATGCATGTATGTATGTATGTATCTATCTATCTATCTATTTTATCTATTCAAACACAACCATCAATCTAGGTTAAACCTCATTTCGGTCAGTCAACCTTGTTTGCCCAGCTGGACCCCGTCTCTTACAACTGAACTCCAGTGGAAAGTGAAAGGCATTTTAGAAGCTTGATCTTCTACTTTATTCTTTCCAGTATTCTTACTTTAATTCCAATTTTATTGTGTCTTCCATTTCTATTTCCATTTTCTTTTTATTATTATTATTATTATTATTTCTTTCCGTGTCTCCTCCTTCTTTCCCTTCCCGTTTCTTTCAATCATATCAGCTGTCGTCTGCTCAATTCGCTTCATTTCTTGTTACACACACGCCACAGTTTTCCTCGAACGAAACGTGAGGTTTGAATAGTTCTTTCGTTGGTTTTAGAGATCAGTTAAAACCATGTCAAATCACCGTTTTCTGCTCCGTTCCACCCCCTGTCGCTTTCTTTCCTCTCTCTGTCTCTCTTTCTCTCCCATCGCTCCCTCTCTCTCACATACACTAAGTGCACGATATCAGTATACACCAATTCATAAGGCGGAGAGCTGGCAGTATCGTTGTAGCGCCGAACAAAATGCTTTGTGGTATTTCGTCCGTTTTTACGTTCTGACTTCAAATTCCGCCGAGGTCTTTTTCGGAGTCGATAAAATATCAGGTCATCCCATAAATTCTCTCCGATTTTACCTTTTTTTAAAATTGAATGAAATTTAATAGTATTTTAGAATGTCTAATGGAATTAAAAATTATTTTTATGCGTTTGTATACATTTAAACTAATTAAATATTATTTTACAGAATAATAGAATTAAAATTTCTTTGATTAAAACCCTTTCTAACACGGAAGCATCCAAAGAGCATTTGAGGCACATAATGCTTTATGAGTACAAAAATGGAAACTCTGCAGCCGAAGCAACTCGTAACATCCACTCAGTTTATGGGAAAGAATGCTTGAACGAAAGAACTTGCAGAAGATGGTTTGCAAAATTCAGAAGTGGAGATTTCAGCCTTGAAGATGAAGATCGAACAGGACGTCCAGTAGAGTTTGATGATAAGCTCCTTGGGAAATTTTTTGAAGAAAATCCTGTATTATCAATAAAGCTTAGTTCAAACCATACAACTGTTCATCGTTATCTGCAACAACTTGGAAAGGTTCCTAAACTTGGAAAATGGTGCCTCATGAATTGTCGGAAAGCAACCGCAAATCCCGAGTTGACATCTGCTCTTCTTTCCATTCTCGCGAACTCATTTCACCCTTTTTGGATAGACTTGTGACTGGTGACGAAAAATGGATCTTCTACCGAAATGTTAAACGTCGTAAAAGGGAAAAAGCTCAACCACAACCGAGAAGGGAACTTCATGGGAAAAATGATCTTCTCTCTATCTGGTGGGATTGCAAAGGATTAATTCACTTTGAATTGTTACCATCTAATGCAACAATCAATGCTCAAGTCTACTGTCAGCAATTAGAGCGTTTGAACCAAACTCTGA
>NC_068993.1:54480873-54484263 GCF_001194135.2 Octopus bimaculoides
CTTTCGAGGTCGATAAAATAAATACCAGTTGAGTACTTGGGTCGATGTAATCGACTTAACCCTCCTCCGAAATTGCTGGTCTTGTGCCAAAATTTGAAATTATTATATACCAGTTTGACCCATCTCCGAGTAGAGACATATCCTACCAGCTAGTTTCCCACACAACTACACCGCACGTACTCCCACGAAGCTAAACTATTTTCGCCCTTCATTCACTATTTATTACAGAGACAAAAATCTTCCCATAATCATATGAAACATAAAGAAACAAACAAATTATCTCAGAACTATTTATAATATAAGCAGAACATCACTAATCTTCCTAATTTTCCTAAGCTATTTTACAACATATCTAAATTCAGCTCTTTTTACAGAGAAAACATATAAAATGAGATGTATTTTGTATATAATGGTATTTTACTAAATTAAAAAAAAAAAATGGGCTTCTTTACGTTATATGGGTGAATAGTGGATTATATTGGATTAAGAATGTTACTTTCTCTAATATATTGTTGCATGTGGAATGAGTCTTTTATTAGATTAATAAAAGCACTTTCTCTGATAAAAGCCAAGCCGAAACATTACAATTTCTCTAGGCATACAGACTTATTTGTTGTTATCAACAACATCGAATCACCAAAAAGTAGGTTATTGGATTCATTAGTGACACATTTCTAGCAATAACACTGATTAAATATTTTTATACAGACCTTAATTTAACTATAGTAAGGCCCTCCCCCGGAATAAAAAATTAGTTTCAGGTAATTACTTTACGAAGAATATGAAGACAAACATTATCGATTGTTCCAACGAACTATCTCATTATAGATTATAGATCACTATATATATTTCCGTTCAGCTGAATTTTGCCAACAGAAGCGCATTCTATGGCTTACCAGCGAATGCTATACCTACTTAAGACATCATTCAGTTGTCAAACTTTTAAAGACATTACTCAATTTCTAAACAGCCGCTTAAAATATCGATTTTAAAAATTTGGCAACGGCCAGCAATTTCGTGAGAGGGGCCAAGTTGGTTACATCGACCCCAGTGTTCAACTGGTACTTATTTTATCGATCCAGATAGGACGAAAGGCAAAGTCGACATCGGCGGATTCAAAACGTTAAGTCGAAAAAAAAAAAAAAACGCCGTTAAGCATTTTATCCGACATGATAACGATTCGCCGCCTTAAAGCCGCTTAAGACATTGCTTCCCTTTTTGAATGAGAAGAGGAAAGACAACGACTATACTCCTCTCCAGCAACTCCGAAATTATTGTCTGGGAAGGAAGATCTTGTCTGGATCCGTAAAACTCATTAGAAACCTAAAAGGTTCAGGTAATGATTTAAGTTGATTGACAAATTAAGCCCATCACCCAAAGAACAGAAACAATCCTTTTGAAGGACCGCTTCAGAGTTCTCACAACCAAATTTCTCTACAAAGCTTAAGTAGACCCCATGCTATAGTAGACGATACTTGCCAGAAATAACGCGCCGCAGGATTGAGCTTTCAGCCAAAGCCACGCAGTTAGTTGCGAAGCAAACTTCTTGACCACACAGCCATGCAAAGGACTCGTAAGATTCTTAAAAACATTGCTAATAACGTTACGACATCATCCAGTTGTTCAGAAATCTCTAAAGGAAGTGATAAGAAAGGAGATGCTGAGTAGAGGGTGGAGAGAAGATGTACAGAGATGTAGTGTTTTATTTCAACAACCCTCAACCAGTATAAACCGCCCCCACCGTCTTCCCCTTACACAACACTATCACTGTTTTGAAGTTACTCCCGCCACCTGGAAGGCTTCCTTCAAATTTCTGTGTATTTCCTGTCGCTCTGAATGATGAACCGCCCACCCGTAACTTACCCTCTAACGGGTATCCAGATGCCTGTAGTTAAGCGACACATTGTGTCTAGAAAAAGATTATAATAGAAGTTGTAAGCGAATATCCATCAATAGGAGATTGCTTATCAAAGTACCCATCAGTGAGTAATTTGTTCCTATTGAATATTCTGAATTCTCACTAATTCCGTAGTAACGAAACACGTGACGTTCATGCCTTTCCCAAAGCTGTTTATTTAAAACGGACGTCGGACACAACCGACGGCCAATCGAAACTAGGGCGCTCTGCTACGTTTACTAATTCACTTCCCTCTTTACCGAGCGGAGTAAACAGACAACCATCTATATAATGCAGCACTGGTTTTGTTGTTGCTATCGTAGTAACAGTAGTAACAGTAGTAGTAGTAGTAGTAGTAGTAGTAGTAGTAGTAGTAGTAGTAGTAGAAGGAGGAGGAGAAGAAGAAGAAGAAGAAGAAGAAATGTCATTGTTATGTCGTTCACTCTAACTGTTTTACTATGTGGGTGTCCAATAATGCATCTTTCTTTCTCTCTTCCCCCCCTCTCTCTCCCTGTATAGGATGTGTGTGTGTGTGTGTGTGTGTACACACAAGCAAACACATACACACACTTATGTACTGAATATGATCAATAAAGATACAAGCACACACACACATATATATATACACACAGATGAATACTAAAGAACAACAAAAATTGAATGTTACAAGCTGCATACGGTGTAAAATTAGACACACACACACAAGTATGTATATGCGTATGTATGCATGTATGCATGTGTTTTATATATTATTTATATATACATACACACACACAGATACACACATATGCATATATAATACAAGCATAAAAACACCCATGCATTACTTCCATTCATACACATACATATATATACTGAAGGCTAAAAAAGTACACACACACACACACACATATACATACACCCATATATATATATATACACAGCGAGCGCACATCTAGTAAAGGCCAACATAAATCTAAAACACATTACAAAGCTCCATATTGTATAAATTCACAGTTATATAAATGCTCACGACGCGAATATAATTTCAGATCATTTGTGGCTGCTCTCTGGTTGAATTTCCTCCATATCTTTACAACGATGATATTATAATACACAACTAACCCACTCTCTTGTTTCTAGACCCTTCTACGCCGGATTATGCAGCCGCTTACACGAGTAATTAACTCCAGAATTAAGTATTCAGTTGGTCGAACAAACCGAATAACTCATCACTGAGACCGAAACAAACTCCACCATTCTGCATAAATTAATTTTGCATTATTGAATAAATTATGGCGCGTATGTAAATTACAGTATTTATATACATCCAATATAATACGTAGTTTATGCACATCAATATAATATATAGTTGATGCACCATTATAGTATATTGGCGTGGTTATATGGTAAGAAGTTTGCTTTCCAGCCACTTGGTTGGGCAAGTGTCTTTTTCTATAGTGTCGGGCTGACCAAAGCATTGTGAGTGGATTTGGTAGACGGAGATTGAACGA
>NC_068993.1:54484681-54491027 GCF_001194135.2 Octopus bimaculoides
ATCCCGATACCTATATAAAATGCACGAATGGACTTAATGGATATGGTCAGAAATGAAAAGAGAGGAAGCCAGGGACGTGGGGACGGGAATTTAAATTATAAATTAGTTCCCCGCCCATTGGAAGCGGGTGGGAGTTGAGGTGATGAGCGGGGTGGAGGAAGGGTTAAGTGTGTGACTCTACAGCGTTAGTGCACGGCTAAAGGGCTGAGAGGGTAGTGGCCATTGGAAATGTTTTAATCACGTGAACACGTGCTTCACATCCTGATTTGTAATTTGCTATTGTCATTGAGCTCGTCTGTTTTTGTGTACATATAAGTCTAAATACATACAAACACACGAATGCACACATGCAAAGCCATGATACTCTTAATAAAAAAATAAAGATGATCATAAATACCCCACCCCACCGAAAAAAGGACATCAGTGAAAGTACTCAATACAATCTAATGTAGAGTATATTTACTTGTAGTTTGAATATAGACCCTACATCGGTCCAGAGTCCCTCAGGAGCAGTTAGAAATAGTAACTAAACTCTTAACTCACAACATACATTTTTGACAAATAAGGACACATTACACAAGATATACAAAAGTTGTGATGGTCATGGCCAGAAAGCCTTTTATTATAACTCTGCTCTGCCAACAACAATCTCCATATATGTATTTCTCACCCGTTCAACTGTTCTATGGATTCTGCATCGACCAACATGAAATCGTTGATGCTAGCGTTTCTTACTTCATGATTTTATGTCTTGTTTATGTTTCCTCTTGTTACCATAACAACGCGAGAGGATAATGGAACTTTCCAGATGGATATAATTCTTGAATTTTCACTCACAGAGAAATGTTTGGCTTGATTGAGATAAACAAATACTTGAGAGTCACTCTCCTAAACTGTAACGCATTGAAACCGTGGAAGACCTCAGCTGAGGAAGCAGACATTGATAATGGCGGTTTCAAAAATACAGGATCCACTGCAGCAACTGTGGCATGTTGGCTGCAGTGTAGTGGTGACGGAAGTGGTGGTAGTAAAATGGGATAGAGATGATGGTGGTAGTGTAGTAGTCGAGTTGAGGTGGTGGTCACCGTGTAGTCAGGTGATATATGCGTGCTTGTATATATATATGTGTGAGTATATATATATACATATATATATAGATAAAGAAATACATGTAGATATATATTTCATATATATGTGATATATGTGTGTGTGTGTGTGTGTGCGTGCATGCGTGCGCACGCACATATGCAAATATTAAAAAGATCAGGCAAGTCGTGTACATCAAAGAGAAGAGCTCTGAACTAAGAGTCAACACACACACACACACACACAAGTGCTATGTATGTATTATATATATATATATTTATATACAGCACTTATAAAACCTTGTTTATCCGTTGTTACTATAATTTTCAAGAACACTTAAACAAGTCAAACGTTTATCCTCAGATTTACGCTGACATCTTAAGCCGGCATACCTCAACAAAAGGATGTACTTTGAGAACAAAGAGGAAGTTCGCGTCATTTCCGTTTGGTGCTTTCTGATTTCTCTAGAAAGAATTCTTTTGTCGCGTTTTTATGTTCGTAAATTAAGGTCAAGGAGAGATGCTCACAAGTTATCTCCCCGTAGCCATAAATTATGAAATTGAGAAAAGCAAACAGATTTTTTTTCTTCCAGGGATGCTCAGAAAGTACCAACCGGAAGTAAGACGGACTTCATGATACGTACAGATGCTAACCAAAATCTGAAGACAGATGTTCGACCTGCCTGAGCGTTCTTGGAGCAATGTTTTGATAACATTTTTTTATGAGTTGTATGCTGACTGTCATGTTATCGAAAGTTCTTTTGATTTTAATATGGGACGAGGTGCGTAATTGACGGCGTCAATTGGTTTTATCGCATATAGTTAACCTTTAGTCATTTATATTAGCAGCATACTCGCTGTGTACCAATTCTCCGTTCTTTTTTTTTTTTTTTTTACATTGTTTTCGTATACATTCGCTTGCTTTCTTCCAAAGGATCTAGTGCTCTTAGCTTAGATCTCTCTTCTTGGGGCCAGCCAGATTGGAGCAGGCCGAAACTGCAACGACGGTCTGGAACTCGATTGAAGATAGGAGGCTCCGAATGACCTGTCCTTGTTTTCTTTCTATCCTTTTTTGCATCGTCTAACTGTCCTGTTGTTTTGTTGTCGCCTGCTACGTTCTTGGTCCACTTTTTGTTTTATATATATATATATATATATATACCACAAAACCTCCTAAAGCTATACATTAATATCTAAGCAACCACTATCAGAGTAAGTAATCTCCACAAACCACGAATCCACAAACGTTTTCCACTTTACTGGACTGAAGGACAACCCAGAACGATGAGACTAAGACATTACAATGAGACTAGACATAAACATTCACATAGAAGCGTAACAAATATTTATTCTCATCATCAAGATTTGTACGTAAATATACAAGCCTACACTTAACAAGCATGCATTTACATGTATATGTATATATATGTATATGTATTCATATGTGTGTGTGTGCGTATGTATGTTTGTGCGTGTGTAAGTTGAGATGTTGTCAGTGTGACGAACTATCCCCCTGCCGACTTAATAATTATAGAAACTTGATAGGCGACATCGAAGACATTGGTGCGACACAGCCAGGTGCGCTGTTTCTCTTGTCGTCACTGTTGTTGCTGTAGCTGCTGCTACTGCTGCTGCTGCTACTGCTGCTGTTGCTGCTGAAGATGATAATGATGACGTTTCACTACTAATCACTGACTATGTAACACACACACACACACAACATGTGCACGTATACATACAAACGCGCATACATTCGAACATACACTCAAATGCCTATATACACGTAAACGCAGACATACAGACATAGAAAGAAACACATTCGGTGGATACGTATCTACCCAATACACACATGGATTTACTCGTCTACCTCACGCACTAATCTATGATACACCACACACACATACACACACGTATGTACGTATGTATGTGTGAGTTGTGTTAAGGCGGCGAGCTGGCAGAAACGTTAGCATGCCGGGCGAAATGCTTAGCGGTATTTCGTCTGCCGCTACGTTCTGAGTTCAAATTCCGCCGAGGTCGACTTTGCCTTTCATCCTTTCGGGGTCGATTAAATAAGTACCAGTTACGCACTGGGGTCGATATAATCGACTTAATCCGTTTGTCTGTCCTTGTTTGTCCTCTCTGTGTGTATCCCCTTGTGGGCAGTAAAGAAATAAGAAACAGCTTCGGGCCGACCAAAGCCTTGTGAGTGGATTTGGTAAACGGAAACTGAAAGAAGCCCGTCGTGTATATATGTATGTATGCATGTATGTATTTGTCCCTAACCCAACATTTGACAACTGATGTTAGTGTGTTTACGTCCCCGCAACGTAGCGGTTCGGCAAAGGCGATCGATAGAATAAGTACTAGGCTTACAAAGAATAACTCCTGGGGTCGATTTGTTAGACTAAAAGCGGTGCTCCAGTATAGCCGCAGTCAAATGACTGAAACAAATAAAAGAATAAAAGAATATCTATCTATCTATCTATCTATCTATCTATCTATCTGTGAGTGTGTGTGTGTGCGTGTGTGCGTACGTATGTTTGGTAAAGCGGGAGGCTTTTGTTGGACACCCTGCAGAGCGGAAAACAAAACCTGTCAAAGGACGGATGAACTCAGTAGAATCAATGGCCATCCAACAGCAGGGAGCGAGGGAGCCCTAGTCTTTGTTTGGACATCTTCGTAGGAGGAGCAAAACTCTGACGTAACATGTGCAACCTTGTTTGCAATCCATTAATCCGGTGTATAATATTCCGGTAGTTCCGATTGTTCGGCACTCGGCACTTTTCTTCTGAAATGCCGTAACTGGCTATGCTACACAGCCGTTGTTAATATGCAAACTGAAAAGGTCTCTGACCAGGGCTTAAGTGTTTTGTATCTGGCTTTATCTACTTATATATTGTCCATCCATCCAGTAATCCATTAGTGAAAATGGCTTTCAATGTTAGCATGAGCAACCGCGTTGGGAGAGGTGTGAAAAGCAAACATGTAACTCTAACATTGCTTCAGAAAATGGTGAAAACAGCGCTTGAAAGGAGGTGAGAATAGGAGCGTCATTGTGGTTGAATATAACATGGGTTCTTTAAATATTTATAACGTTAACATACAAAAAGGGACCAGTTAATGTAATTTATGGCTGATGTAGGTAGATGTTGATTTGTGGCAAACATTAAAAAAGAAAATCGAAACTTTCAGAATTATCATGGAGTGTTATTTAAGTAGTTTTGTGCAAAATGATCCGATGGTATGTCAATTTCAGGTTCAATGGTCATTGAAAAGGTCAAGCTGTTTCACGAAAATATGGATATTGCGTGTTTTCAGCTGCATTGGTCTACAAACTTCAAAATGCAATTTAACAATCGTAAATTTAATTTATTAAACGAAAAGAAGCTGGCAGATATTAAGGCTACTGAAAAATATAGTCACATATTTGATGCCCTGATTAAGAGACTTGATTTAACTCGCTTGAAGATTAACCCTTCACTTGTTCTGTGTATTATATGTGATACACAGGACACTTCCTTGGCATACATGCGTCATATATCATATTCACTCCCAATTTTTTCTCAACCATCAGAATAACTTGAGACTTATGAAACAATGGCTAACTAAAAGTCTGAAAACAAGTATTGACGTCTGAAAACAAGCATGGGACAAACTTATGGTACTGCTTTAGACACGGAAAGGTTTAAAGAAGTTAATGTAATTTGAGGGAGATTAAGCTGCTGTTTCAGACCTTTTGTCTGTCCTGTATATCACGTGCCATACACAGTACATATTTCCCTGGCGCCTATGCAGCGTTTATAATACACGTTCCAAGTTTTTTTCAGCCACCCGTGTAACTTGGGGCTTATGAAAGGAAAGCTTTATATTACGCAGAACATATGAAACAAGGACAAACTCCAGTTCGAAAACAAGCAAGGACGTTCAAGACAAACTTATGAAAATGCTTTGTGAATAATGTGGATGAAGAAGAGTTTCTCTACAAGTGCTTATCACATGGAAATTGACAAGTAAAAGTGAGACAATCTCTGATGGTTTTAAACTTAATAGAAGACAGTTGTGTATGTGAATATTTATAGACCTTATCTACGTTGAAGCTATATTTGTTGTTGGGAAATAACAGAAGTGAAATTGAAATTGAAATATTTGTAATACTATACAGGCGGTACTTAATTAAATTTTAATTAAGCAATTATTTATTTAAGTTACGAATATATAATTTAATCCGTAGAATGAAAATAATATTTCTGTACTACGTCTAGGGGTCTTATTTTAATTAAAATAATTTTAAATAACACTAATTATATATTTTTTCACGTACTTGTTTCAGTCATTTGACTACGGCCATGCTGGAGCACCGCCTTTACTCGAACAAATCGACCGCAGAACTTATTCTTTGTAAGTCTAATAGTTATTCTGTCGGTCTCTTTTGCCGAATCGTTAAGTTACAGGGATGGAAACACACCAACACTGGTTGTCAAACGGCGATGGTGGGACAAACACAGACACACACACATGTATATATATATGACAGGCTTCTTTCAGTTTCCGCCTACCAAATCCACTCACAAGGATTTGGTAGGCGGATGTAGAAGAACACACCTGCCCAACGTGCCATGCAGTGAGACTGAACGCGGACCTATGTGCTTGGGAAGCAAGCTTCTTACCACACAGCCACGCCTGATATATATATATATATATATATATATATTTGTGTGTGCACGTATGTACATTTATACATTATGTATGTACTTATATATATATATGTATGTATGTGTGTCTAATACGTGTGTGTATATACAAGTACATATGTATGTATTATGTATACACACACATATACTTGACAGTTTTTTGACATTTTACTTGTTTTTTCATTTGCATTTTTATATTCTCAAGATTTCTTTCTCACATTTTGATTCATATGTACGTCTTTCCCCCTTTCAATGGCCGCCCACGCATATCATCTTTGTCATGAAACACAATGTTTCATTCACGGGGAACCAGTTACCCGAACAACGACATACATCAACTAAATACTGTCCAATCTATTTGAAAATCAACTTATTTCACTGTGACAATTATTCCGAATGATTTTTAGACTTCTCTGCCGCGTGGCGGACAATCAAATGGTAATTTGAAAAGAAAACTTTTCATCACGATGCTACCAAAACGCCTCGAGCTAAGCTCACCCAGACAAAAGACAGCAAAAATGTTGGAGAGCATAAAGAATACGTCAAGTTAGCCAACCGACAAGATATATA
>NC_068993.1:54491706-54494976 GCF_001194135.2 Octopus bimaculoides
AGAGAGAGAGAGAGAGAGAGAGAGAGAGAGAGAGAGAGAGAGAGAGAGAGAGAGAGAGAAAGAGAGAGAGTTTTTTCTACATACGACACGTATATGTAGTGTGCTTTTGTGGTAGCACTATGAACAGGGGTATTAATTACAGCAACAATAACATAAATTATGTTAATTATTTTTAGAATGTAACAGCAACAACAACAAGAAGAACAACAACGAAGTCACCCTATTACCATTACAACCTCGGCCACCACCAAAAACATTAACACCAATGTAAAGGAATTAGAAGAGATAGAAGCGAATCATCGTTCTTGTCATCACCATCACCATCACCATCACCATCACCATCACCATCAATAATAATAGATAGTAGGTTAGTTAACGAGACAACTACCACCACTGTCCTACTCTTTCTTTTCCTCCTCCTCCTCGTCATTTTCATCTTCATCATCATCATCGTCGTCATCATCATCTGTAGCTACTATAAACAATAACAAGTAGTCAGTCAGGCACTACCATCAACACCATCTCCTTCATCAGTCGCATCATCATCCTCATCATCACGCTCTCACCCCTGCGCCATCACTTTCATCTGCATTAAACACACCGCCGCCGCCACCACCAGCACCAGCATCAGCACCCCCACCACCATAACTATTCTCCGCGCACCACCGTCTCCACCTCCCCACTACCAAGAGATGTAGAAAAGATTAAAACCAACCAAAGAAACAGTCTCTGTCTCTCGTAATTTATAATGAATTAATCTATTAAGACTATACTCTCTCTCTCTCTCTCTCTCTCTCTCTCTCTCTCTCTCTCTCTGAGACCCATATATATACAGAATGATTCGGGCTTAACTAAATTACTATAATTTGAATATAGAATATAGATACCCATAGCAGGATCTCCAGGATCCCAAACATATTCCGTTAAAACAAATATAAGTACTTTGATGAAGATTGGGTCTGGATTATGCCGGGATTCCTAGGGTATCTGTCCCTTAGTGTGGTCTTCTGTACAATAGCCTAAGGTTACCAAAGACAAGGGACTATGAAGCTGCATACTGAAATCCCTAGGATATTTGACCAGAACCTAATTGAAGGTACCAGAGTTTGATGTTGTTATTGTTATTGTGCCTGTTGTTGTTGCGGTTTTTGCTGTATAAATAATCCACTCCGATCCTGGTTAGCCCTGATCGAGTAGAGCAATGATCAAAAACGTTTCAACCATGGCCATCTCGGCCTTTTCCTATGTACAAATAACACAAATCCATATTGGCTAACATGTAGTTGTTTTTTTCTTTTTTAAATAAGACAATTGGGTGAGATTTGAGGGAGATTTTGCTGCTATTTCTAGACAGTCGAACGAGTTCGTAGAAGCCTCCTCTTTGGTTCGATAACCTTGGGTACGAGCTTAGCATACCACCAGATTCTGTGGCACCAGCGTCTGAGATATTAGAGTCTATGGTACCAGATCAAGTTTTCCATTCTGTTTAATAATTCGACGGAGTTTAGTTTTGCTTCCTTTGCGAAGATTTTTATCTTTCATGGAGTTTTACTCGCTCGAAAATACTATAAGTGTTCAAGCACGCACATAAACACACATTTATGTGTGTGTGTGTGAATGCATATGTGTACAAGCATATACATAAATACACATTTCTGTGTGTGAATGCATGTGTATGGGTGTGTATGAGGACGACTTATGTGAGGGTGTGTTGTGTATATTCCCATCAGACAGTGAAGAGAGAGAGAGAGAGAGAGAGAGAGAGAGAGAGAGAGAGAGAGAGAGAGAGAGAGAGAGAGAGAGAGAGAGAGAGTGTGTGAGTGTATGGTGTTGCTGGTGGTTGTAGTAGGGGTGGTGATCTAGTGGTAGTGGGGTTGTTGTGGTGATGGTGGTGGCGGAAGATGGAATTGCGTGCTTTCTTTTTATAATGGTCTTTACGATACGCCATTTTAAGATGAAATGTTTTGGACTTACATTTGTGTGTGTGTGTGTGAGTATGCGCTAATGTAAAAAATAGACACATACATTCACAATAACACATACATATGTATGTGCATACATATATACATACACATATATATATATATACACTTACATTTAAGTATAAATGTGGTAAATGCGTACTTGTGCAATAAATGTTTACATTACATACATACAAACATACATACATTACATATACTCGTCACATACACACACAAGCTCATGCACACGCACACTAACACATAAACACATACAACACACAAACACATACAACATACACACATACATTAGGTACATACGTAAATACCGAGAGAAAATTTTTGGAAAATGGCTTTATTTCATTTCCGCCATCTTGACCCTGTTTCTACGTCATATCATTGTAATATTAAGTATCAGGTGATAGAGGACGGTGAACAGCGAGGAAATAGTAGAGAATGTCTTAATGGTATGTAGCGTTGTGTGTGCGTGTGAGAATGTGTGTGTGTGTGTGTGTGTGTGTGTGGTTGTGTGTGTGTGTGTGAGAGAGAGAGAGAGAGAGAGAGAGAGAAAGAGAGAATGCATGTGTTCGTGTCCGTGCGAGAATGTGCGTGTCTGTGAGAATGTATATGTGTATGTGTGCGTGTGTGTGTGCATGTGAGAATGTATATTTGTGTGCGTATGAGAAATGTGCGTGTGCACGTGTGAGAATGTGTGTGTGTGGGTATGTGAATGCATGTGTGTGTGTGTATCCGCGTGAGAATGTATATGTGTGTGTGCATGTGAGAAATGTGTGTACACGTATGTGAATGTGTGGGTGTGCATGTGTGTGTCCGTGTGAGAATGTGTGTGTGTGTGTGTGTGTGTGTGTGTGTGTGTGTATGTGATAAACATATTCGAGTGGGTGGATGAAAGAAAACAACACTTGTCACTGACTGACCAGTGTCCATACAAAGTTGGTCACGTGATTTCCCAAGAGTTCCACCCCCCCTACTACCATGTATTATCTCTGTTAGCTTTTACCAAACAGTTAATGCAGTGAGCTGACGTGTCAGAAGATGAACGGAAACGCACATTTCTTCCTTTCTTACGATACATCCTCCTTCATCGTTTCATCTACTCCAGTCTTCGTCTGATTCTCGGCTCAATTTGCGTCTAGCTCTATTCAGTATCATTTGATCCAACCAAGGCGGTGAGCTGGCAGAATCGTCAGCACCCCCGGACAAAATGCTTTGCGGTATTTCGTCCGTCTTTTCGTTCTGAGTTCAAATTTCCCCTCTCCCCACGGCGGCAATCGGTATTGATTTGTTTACA
>NC_068993.1:54495130-54496241 GCF_001194135.2 Octopus bimaculoides
CGATTTGATCGACAAAACTCTTCAAAGCGATGTCTCAGTATGAGACTGCAGTCACATGACTAAATGAAATGAGTAAAAAAAAAAAAAAATATGAATATAGGCCTGATATATATTTGGATTATATTATCAGATTTAATTACAATTCCAGCTTCTGAAATATTATTCCAGTTTCTAAAAGTCAATCGCATGGGTTTTATGTCTCTCAGAATGTAAGTCTTAACACGAAGAAAGGCGAGGGTGTATGCAGAATGTCTCTATGAGATTAGGGACCTTTTTTAGCATTCGCTTTCATAGCGCAGTAAGCAAGCATCACATTTACAGAGGTCTAATGGGCTGTTGCTGATGTGTAGTTTAATAAAAACTTGCAAACGTGCATCGACACACCCGTATACACACACATAACATCGTCTGCGAACACACATATATCCCACACTGGTACGAACACATTGGAATTACGTGCAGAGCACATACAAACACATTCACATCAACTGAAATTCCTACACATATAGAAATACAGATACACTGAGACTTCGCACCCTCTTCTCTCTCCCTCTCTCTCTCTCTCTCTCTCTCTCTCTCTCTCTCTCTCTCTCTCTCTCTCTCTCTCTCTTTCTCTCCCTTATGCACAGTCAACCTGCTTTCTAGATAATTTAGCAAACTATACATAACATGTAACCCACCAAATAACCAGTCTACATGCCCTATAATACCCCTCTGATCTCCGTTATTAGGCACCAAACAACTAATACAGATAAAGCGGAAATATTAGTAAAGAGACGCCGTCGGAAGTCGTCTGTCCTCTTTTGCGGTCTGCTGACTTATCTGTCGTATTTAATTGGTTAATCATCCTGCCCTTGAATTGTTCTTTATTTCTTTCTCAAGGATGCCATCTTGGTCTTGTTAAAAACTATTATATTACCCTTGTACATCTAAACTAATTCCCAACTAATGTATCTATACACATGCATATACTCACAATTATGTTATACACTCGCACATATATACATACATATGTATGTATGTATGTATGTATGCGCGTGTATGTATGAATATATATATAAATATATATACATATACATATATACTTATATACATATATATATATATATAT
>NC_068993.1:54496842-54497941 GCF_001194135.2 Octopus bimaculoides
TATATATATATATATATATATATATATATATATTTAACAAGTAGGGGAACTACTCCGGATACGTTTCGGTTTTATTAAACCTTTTCAGCAAAGTATGATTTAACTCGGCGATCATTCGATAGTAGTACGCTGGTTGGGGACAGGCTTAATATATGGTAGATAAGGTAGCGAGCTGGCAGAATTGTTAGCAAGCACGGTAAAATGCTCAGCAGCATTTCGTCCGCCTTTACGTTCTGAGTTCAAATTTCGCCGCGGTCGACTTTGCCCGTCATCCTTCGGGGTCGATAAAATAAGTACGAGTTAGCACTGGGGTCGATGTGATCGACTTACCCCCATCTCTCGAAATCTGTGACCTTGTGGTGTGAAATTTGAAACCAATACTTCAGAGAAAGCGACGAGCTGGCAGAATCGTTAGCACACCGGGCAAACTGCTTAGCGGCACTTGTCTTTTATCTTTCGGGCTTCGTTATAAATAAGTATCAGTTGAGCACTGGGTCGATGTAAGCTATTTACTCCCCAAATTTGCTATCGTTGTGTCAAAATTTGAAACCAATATTCGAGTGAGAGATATATAAATATTTCAGTGAAGAAAGGCATCGTCTGTTACTTCCATTTTGTTCAGGTAAATTAGATAACATTTGACCCTGATTATTGCAGGAAGTGACGTGGGGAAGGAGGAGGAGGAGGAGACAGAAATGGCATTCTGTATCTTTTATTAGTGACATTCGTTGTCTCTAGTAAATACTTCCGGTTGACACCTTTTTCTTCTGCCTGCTGTTGCAAATACCGGTGTCAGTGTGAATTCACTTCCTACAACCAGCAGCAGAGAGATATAACATAGCGGCGGCGGTGGTGGTGGTGGTAGTGATAGTGGTGGTGGTGATGGTGGTAGTATGGTGGTAGTGGTGATAATAATGGTAATAGTGATGGTGGTAGTGGTGGTGATGGTGTGGTGGTGGTGGTAGTGGTGTTGGTGGTGCTAATGATGTGTTACTGATTAAGGTAGAGACAGTGGTACTGGCGACGGTGGTGGTGATGGTGGTCGTTGTTGCGGCGGTGGTAGTGGTTCTGGTCTTGCGTTCTCCTGTTATTGGTTTCC
>NC_068993.1:54498320-54499622 GCF_001194135.2 Octopus bimaculoides
CCTTTATTTATTTATTTATTTATTTATTTAATCTTTTACTTCTTTCGGTCATTGCACTGACAGCGGCCATACTGGGGCACCACCTTGACAGGTTTAGTCAAATAAATCGAACAAATCGACTCCAGCGCTTGTTTTTAAAGTTTGGTACTTATTCTATGTCGGTCTATTTTGTCGAACCGCTAAGTTACGGTGACGTAAACAAACCGACATCGGTCGTCAATTGGTGGTGGGAAGATAAATACAAATTCAAAGACACACACACACACACACACACACACACATACATATTAACATATATAATCTATAACAGCAGGCTTCCACGTAGTTTCCGTCTACCAAATTAACTCACAAGGCATTGGTCGGCCCCGGGGTTGTAGTAGAAGACACTTAGCCATGGTGCCACGGAGTGAGACTGAACGCAAAACCGCATTGCTGCCAAGCGACCTTCTTAACCAGACAGCCTGCGCCTATGTATTTATGATTATCGGATATTACATCTTTTATCATTTATTTGTTTCAGCCTCTGGATTGCGGCCATGATGGAACACCACCTCGAAGGTTTAACGCAATTAGACGATTGTTTATCATAGTATATTGTGACTTTGTTGACAAGGGGTAACTCTCCATTTTGGGGAGAGCGTATTTGGTATTAAGAAGACCATCGCATTTCACACTTAATGACCCCGATTGTTTTAATGAGTTCCTCCAAGACGTAACTATTTCTTCTTCCTCTTTTTCTTTTCGTATTTTAAAGGAAACTAACTCTTGACGAGTGTATTTCTGAAACCATGAATAATAATAAACATAATAATAACACAATAAAGATTTATTTCATTGACACAAAGGTGATAAACGGCCGATAGTAATAATAATAATAATAATAATAATAATAATAATAGTAATAATAATAATTAAAAGAGGCTACATGAATGAATAGGCAAGCGATACAGACCCCGCCACCATCTACCTCCTTTGCGACGTTCTAATTATTTCCAACGTCACTATGATTTATAACCCTAGTCCAACTTTGTCTCGCAATCTGACGGCACACTCATCTTCTTCTTCAACAACAAGAACAAGAACAACAAAAACAACAAAAACAACAACAACAACAACAACAACAACAACAACAACAACAACAACAACAGCGGCGGCGGCGGCGGCGGCAACGACGACGATTTCACCAAGTGTGGTTTCAATACAGAAATCTCTGAATAATTAATTAAGCTTCGAATAATTAAACGCTGAAATTTATTTCTTTCTACGTAGACATCATATGCAGAAAAAAAAAAAAAAAAAAAA
>NC_068993.1:54499652-54500648 GCF_001194135.2 Octopus bimaculoides
AAATTTATTTCTTTCTACGTAGACATCATATGCAGAAAAAAAAAAAAAAAAACAGAAACAAATTGCAAACTACAAATGTTCAAATGATATTTTGTTGCTGTTGCTTATTATTAATTATTATTATTATTATTATTATTATTACTATTATTATTATTATTATTATTATTATTATTATTATTATTATTGTTGTTATTATTATTATTACTATAGTTGTTGCTGTTGTCGATATTGTTGCTATAGTTGTCCTTTTATCGTTGCTTTATTATTATTATTATTATTATTATTATTATTATTATTATTATTATTATTATTATATTGTTGTTGTTATTGTCGCTATGTTATTGCTATTTTTGAAGTTGGAGCAAGACATTACGACAATGATGTTGTTGTTATTGCCGTTGTTGTTGTTGTTGTTGTTATCGCTGTTGTTGTTGTTGTAACGATATGTTTGTCACGATTGTGAGTCGCACAAAATAAATCGATGTGTTTCGGTGCGTGAAAACACAAAAGGTGGTAAGGTTATCATCATAAATCTTCTAAGACAGACGGCCACACACACACACACACAGACACACACACACACACACGCACTCGCACCGTCTCTGTCACTCCTATTCACGTAGACGCCACACCTAAGCTAACAATGATGGATGTATCTTCAAAGTAAGTATACTGCACCAAAGTCTCAGATACCCACGGGACATGTACAAAGCTGGTCGCATTTTAAAGATTTAGGCAGGCTTTGTGGTAAGTAGCTTGCTTACCAGCCACATGGTTCCGGGTTTAGCCCTGCTGCGTGGCACCTTGGACAAGTGTCTTCTACTATATAGCCTCCGGCCGACCAAAACCTTGTGAGTGGATTTGGTGTATATATATATATTCTGAGACCCCCTTCGGTCATAACTGACCATGGGATTGCACCTAGAAAGTTACCCTCCTAGGCACAAGTCCGGGCAAGGTTGTTTACGGAAGACCAGTAGTCGCCTCTGCATACCA
>NC_068993.1:54501381-54501878 GCF_001194135.2 Octopus bimaculoides
GGGAGGGTGGGGACTCTATATGTCAGACTATCAAAGTTGGCTTCGGTATTAAGGAATACACACATTCCGAGAATAGGTGAATGGAAGAAAATCAGTCTCCGCTTTATTTATCAGAAATACGGTATATAAATATCTTACATCTGTGTTTGAGCGCGCGCGTGAGAGGGAGAGAGAGAGAGTGGAGGGAGAGAGAGGGGGAGAGAGAAGGGGAGGGTTCGTGCATTCGTGATTGATTTCATGATGGGCTTCGACGGTCAGAAGCATAAGGACTTTCCCTCTGCTTCTGTCTCTCAAAACACACACACACACGCACACACACGTGCGCACGCATGTACACTCACTATACTCCTTATTTTTGCACATCGTAACATATACTCTTTTCCCTTTCTTCTCTTTCTGTATATTTGTGTGCGTGTGGGTAAGAGGCAAATTGTTGTCTTGGACAGTAAGCTCTATGTCTCTCTCTCTCTCTCTCTCACACACACACACACACACAC
>NC_068993.1:54502067-54503559 GCF_001194135.2 Octopus bimaculoides
AGAGAGAGAGAGAGAGAGAGAGAGAGAGAGAGAGAGAGAGAGAGAGAGAGAGAGAGAGGGAGAACATGTTCGCCTCCACTACCTCATAACTATCAGTGATGATAATGACTGTAACAACATATACAGGCAAACGCACACACACACGGACGGATGTACACGCAAACACAAACCCATACATAGACACATATATATATCCATATACGCTTTAAAATAGCCCTCACGTAAACACATAAGCATGCACTCACACACATATACTTTAACACGCGCATACTCACACACCTATGTTCACGCACACATAGACACACATGAGACTTCAGCGCACAAGCATAAATAAAAACGTACAATAAAAAAGGAGACCTTTTACGCAGCTTTTGTATTGAATATGCTGTAGTAGTTGGTAGTAGTAAGGTGTGGTGGTCTGTGGTGGTGCTGATGATGGTGGAGGTGGTGTTGGTGGCGGTCGTGGTACTGGAGGTAGCAGTAGTTTGGGATACGAAGTGATAGCATAATACTTTCGTGTGTATATGTGAACATGTGCATGAGTGTGCGTGTGTGTGTGTATGTATGTACGTGTATATGTGTATGAGTGTGTGTATGATAGGGAAAGAAAGGGGGAAAGAGAGAGAGAAAGAATGAAAGAGAGAGAGAGAGAGAGAGAGAGAGAGAGAGCGAATAAGACTCGATCCTGGCACTCAAATAACTCACTAATCGCTTTACATTTCAGCACATCGCCAGTACGTTTACTTGTTACACGTCACTTCCATCACCACCACCACCACCTGGCTACGTGTTGCCGTGGGTCACATCTGCTCTCATGACTACCTGTATTGTGACATGACGGCATTACAAACCGAGGGCCAATGTCCAGAGCAATATGCTTGGTCACGACGTTCGTGTTTCCTCTGCCTGTGTAATGTATTCAGTTCTACACTCTAGACAAGCATGTAACATATGAGGCCCTTCCTTTTTAAATTACCTGCGGTCTTAAATGATAGGCACATGCTACTATATTCCTTTCCCCTGACAAAAGACTAAACATCCTGCCTCATATCTTGATAGGGCTCCCTCAAACGCCTCTTTCGAGGGTATATAAATCTCCCACTATTTGGTGAAAAACTGACTTATGTGACGTTTCTTGACGCTTTTTTCTTGATAAATCCCTCGAGTAAGGAGGTATTGTCTTTTGTGACACAGATCTGTCATACTACTTCTTTTGCTCGGATTTCCCAAGACCGATAACTCCGTTTTGGCTAGGAGCGCTTACGAAAGATGCAATGTTGTTGTTGCTGCTGTTTTGTTTCTCTTTCGTTATCGTCATTCAAGCTTACGTTTCCGTTACTATGCTACCATCGCTGTGGCTAACATCTTTTCCCGCTGCCCTTTTCGTGGCCATTTGGAATAAAAATACATTGTATTAACGGAAACGTGCAGTGTATATATATATATATATATATATACACACACACACAGATATTTACACGCACACATATAT
>NC_068993.1:54503796-54514179 GCF_001194135.2 Octopus bimaculoides
TATATATATATATATATATATATATATATGTTTATGTAAAATCAATGTTTAGATGACCCTTCACTTCCACTCGAAATAATGGGGATGGAGGTTTAAGTATTTCGAAGACCTTTCTTACGAAAAGACGCAAAAAAAAAGACATTCTTTGGTTTTGTTTTACGTGAAGGAATTTTTGAAGAATACATCTTCTATGTGGAGCTTTGTGAATTGCAACGGTTCATAGCAAGTAACGAAAGCAGCAGCAGCAGTGGCACAGCACCCCACTACCACAACCACCAACAACGGCAGAAGTAGCAACAGCAACAACAACAAAAACAACAGCAGCAATAATAATAATAATAATAATAATAATAATAATAGTAGTAGTAGGAGTAGTAATTTTTATCATTAAAATTTTTGTTCTTTTTCTTAAGGATTATTAAAATTGGATTCGTTTGAAATATAAAATATAAAATATGAAAAATATAAAACAGGAATACGAAAATCTAAAAATCTAAAAAGAAGAAAGATATTTTTAGAAACTGAATTAAATAAAAATGATTGCAGTCAAAATCCTCGAAATTCCATCAATATTTGGTTCGTAGCTTCTGTGGAACATTCCAGAAGACAAACAAATAAAAATAATGATTTCAAGGTTGGAAGTGTGTATGTGCGTGTGTGTGTGTACGCGCATGTGTGTGTGTGCGAGCGTGCCTGTATGTGATTGGGTCTGTGTCAGTGTGTGTTTGTGCATGTGTGTCTGTATGAGTGTGCATGTGTGCTTGTGTGTGTGAACGTATGTGCTTTGTGATTGTATGTGTGAGCTTGTGTGTATGTTTGTGTATGTATGTTTGTCTGTGCTCATGCTTGCATGTGTGTTTGTGTTTGTATGTGTGCGTTTGTGTTTGTGTTTCTGTGTGTTTGTGTGCATATGTGCAAGTGCGCACGTGATATATACCGTTGGCTCTATATCTGTAGTCGAGTTATGTGGTGTAGTGTAGTGTCTTAGGAGTTAGTGCTGTGTCCACAGTGTTGGTTATATATATCTAGCAGAGCTAGATGTATATGTTGCAGAGTGTGTATGTATGAGAATAACTACTAAGCTTACAAAGAATAAGTCCTGGGGTCGATTTGCTTGACTAAAGGCGGTGCTCCAGCATGGCCACAGTCAAATGACTGAAACAAGTAAAAGAGTCTCTTATAAGGACTGTCGGCAAATAAATGGATGTTGCAACAAATAGGTGAAAGACAACGACTTCTGAACATTGATAAAGAACAAAAGCTCATCTATTATGGCCATGTCCAAAGAAACAAAGGTTTGGAAAACATTATCATGGAAGGACGAGTAGAGGGTAAGTAAATCAAGAGGCTGGCAAAGAAAGCCATGAGTGGACAATATCACGAACTGGTTGGACAAGAGTGGCAAAGTAGATGGAGAACTGGCGCTTAATCGGGAAGACTTTCGTTTTTGTGTCATCAATGCGCTGCAGGCGTCCAATACACGATGACGACGCCGACGACGGAGAGAGAAATGCTCTCCCCCAGCGAATTTGTCAAAAGGTGGCTGAATGTGGAAAGAATGGTTAGGATGAATGGAATTGCTCTAAGCATGCACCTGTATTTGGGCGACCATCAGTTGGACGAATGCGTGTGCAGTTGGTGGTCAATGTGATCTGGAATGTGTAAGGTTCCTTGACTGGCCTCAGTTGGAGGTCCACATGTGTCAGGAAGACTGCATTATTCATGTCTTCACATATTTTCTATGCTATATATACTTTTATCTCATTTCTTCCTCTTTCTTTCTTTCTTTCATATTTTTATGTACATAAATGTATAATTGTAGGCGCGTGTATATGTGCGTACCTTTTAAACATATGTTTCTTAGTGTGTGTATGTGTAAATATATTTTGTGTGTGTATGTATAGAAATATGAATATGAAGTATGTGTGCTTGTGTGCGATGTGTGTATATGCATAAATATACATATACACGTGTGTGTGCGTGCGTGCGGTTGATCTGGTGGTGTTGGTAATATGTAATCTAGAACAACCTGCTACACGGTCGAATCATCGGCAACTAAACTGGTTAGCTTGATGGGGAGAGTTGCCAGAAACCCAGCAGGACAGAAACGAAATCTGTTAAAAACAGAAGACAGATGGATCCAGCATAGTGTCAACGACTAGCTTAGCAACAGCACACGGGGGACACAAAAATACTCAACAGGTTAAACAAGAGCGCCCTGAGATCGCCTGGGAGTTATGGACTTCTAGTTCTTGCCAGAATACCTGTCTTGGTGAGGGATAGAAAGAACTCCTTAGCCGTGATGGGGAGCTTTAACCGTGATGGGGAGCTTTAACCGTGATGGGGAGCTTTAACCGTGATGGGAGACAACCAATTTGCACTGTCCTCTGGCTTTGTGAGTGAATCCTAAAACAAAGGTTAAGGGGATACCTCCTGAGAGAAAAACAATTTAGGGATGGGATGGGTGTCAGGTTTAAGCGGTTTTCAATAGATTTGGCTCGTGGCAGCCTTTAGTGGATAGAAGAAGTTATCTAATCGGTTTTATGTCTCTGTTTCCATTGGATCTATTTCCTTCATAGCGGAGACAGAAATACCGGGAAATACTCTCATTCAATGTCATAATAAAGCTCCATTGCACAAGGATTAATTCCTGTAATGTGGATCCCAGGTTTTGAAGTTCAGTTTGGTGATGTTCGTAGCTACGGTGGTCAATATATCACGCGTGTCTGTGTTGATGAAGTACCGCCATTTCCTTGCTCGTAGTTGATGACAGCCACGTTGTGGTTGCTCTTTAAGAAGTGCAATCATTAAAGGAACAAGAATGGAAAGCAAAGATAGTCATTATCATATTCGATGGAAAGCCATACGCAAACAAGCAAGTACGTACGTATGTACATATGTATATTTATGTATGTATGCATGTATGTTTGTCTATCAATCAATCAATCAATCTGTGTCTGTCCGTCTTATCTATCTATCTATCTATCTATCTATCTATCTATCTATCTATCTATCTATCTATCTATCTATATAGATACACACACACACACACACACATACTGTTTCGTTTTAAGCTACTCACTGGTTGAAATACTTTTTGTTGATCGTGCTTATAACGGAACAGTAAACTAGAAGTATATATATACATGTATATATTTATCTCTCTCTATATATATGTGTGTGTGTGTGTGTGTGTGTGTGTTTATATACGTTTATGTGTATGTTTATCGGTCCCGTCAGGGTTTATTTGAGATTTGAACTCGTATCGTAAAGGGATAAATGACGGAAAATAGGCAGTGAATTTGTACCATTTCTAGCAAGTCACCTCCATAACAAGAACAGAAGCGGCAGCAGCAACAACAACAACAACAACGGGTTCATTACTATAGCAACGACGACCACCACCACAACAACAACAGAAATAGCAACGATAAGAAAAAAAAAACATCAACAACAGACACAACACCACCACCACCACCACCACCAATACTACTGTCATCATTATCATCATCATCATCATCGGGAGAATCAACAGCACCAGCAACAAATAAATCTGATAGAATTCGTTGTCATAGAAACGCCCAAAAAATAACTTTGCTATGGTGATGTGTGGCGGTGGAGGGGGAAGTAGTGGGGTAGGGGGGTGGGGTGCAGCAACATATTTAGGACAAGTGTATTAATTCTTCAGCTATGTAATATCAGCTGTCAGTTGTTGCAGCGGCAGCTGATGGTGCAACGACTGCTGCAGCGGATGCTGCAGCAGTACTGACGACGACGATGGTGGGGTAATGGCGGCGACGATGATGATGATGATGATGATGATGATGTAGGTGCAGCAGTCGCTGTAATATACAAGGTGTGTGTATATCTGTACGTGTACGTGTGTGTATGTGTCTATACACGCACACACACATACAAATATATATGTCTGTGTGCGTGTGTGTCTGTGTATGTGTGTGTGAGGATGTGTATGTTTGTGTGGATGTGTGTGTGTGGGTGTATGCATGCTTTTGTGCGTGTGTGCCTGTGTACGTATGTGTGTGCGTGTGTGAGGATGTGATTGTGTGCGTGCGTATATGTGTGTGTGTGACAGTGTATGTATGAAGGTGCGCGTGTGGAGGCATGTGTGTGAGTGTGTGAGGGCGTGTGTATGCGTGCGTAAGCGTACGTGCGTGTGTGAGAGAGAGAGAGAGAGAAGGAAAGAGAGGAAGAGAAAGAGAGGGAGAGAAAGAGATGGAGAGAAACAGAGATAGATAGAGACAGAAAGAGAGAAAGAGAGAGATAGGAATAGAAAGAGAGATAGAGAAAGTAAGCCTCTGTGTGTGTGTATGTGTGTGTATGTGTGTGTGTGTGTTTATCGATTGCCGTTTACTGTAAGCAGAACATCTTTCTATCAAAGACAACTGCATTTGGTATTCAGCAACACTTTAGGTGCCAGAAACGGTGTCTGTGTTCATGAGATTGTCTACGTATATATGTGTGAGCGTATATATATATATAATGTATGTGTGTGTGTGCGTGTATGTGTAACTGCGTATGTATATATTTCTAGTCACAAACGCCTACACAGTCACCAACGTTCAGTCGTGTTCACCGACAAACATATACGTACACATAGGCTTCATACAAACAGGCACACACACAAACACGCACGCACACACAAACACACATGCACGCAGACACACACATATACATGTACACACAGGAATCAATGAGTCATTGCATGGTTGGTACTTTGTAGTTCTTAGCCAAAGACTCATCTTTAAGACAAAAAAAAAAAGGTATTTCTGATCAGATTATGCCAACTGACCCTGTTGTTCAGTGTGAGCCGCGCCGCCACAATCGAACACACGTTACATACACGAGGACGGGAACCACTGTCTCTCCTGTAACTGCTACTACTACTGAAACCATCACCATCATTACTACTACCACCTCCACCCGACCCCCACCACCACTACGTACCGCCACCACGATGGCTACAATCATGACCAATACTATTACAACCACCACCATCAGTAGCACCAGAACCACCACCACCACCACCACAACAACAGCTGCTGCTGCTCCTGCTGCTACTACTACTACTACTACTACTACTACTACTACTACTACTACTACTACTACACACAAACATTTTAGACTTCATCTAAAGATCGTCTGACCGATTAGCAAGAATCCTCTGACTGATGCTGACATACTACAACCATAAACCCGCATATACCTGCTGTGTCCTCTCTTGTTTCATCCTCTACAGATACTACATCAGCTCCTGCTCTTCTACGCTAGTAAACTGCGTACCGTCTGATGCGACCACCTTGCTACCTGACCATCTTTATAATATCTCAGCCTCTAACAAAATACTTCGCCCAATTCTTCCTTCGGCAGAAGCTACTCCTTACCCTTCTAAAGGAATTCCAGTTAAAAGTCCACCACACCAGCCTCACTAATTTGGAACGTCCCGTATCGATCCTTCGTGTTCACTTTAGATCTGTTGGTTCTCAGCCATTTCTTACCTATGGACCCCTTTGATCCCTGTTTTATTCGGATGAACCCTCCGAGCCATTTGATGTTCAAAAAAAGGTCCATTATATTTTCATAATTAAATATTACTAGAAATTGTATAAAAAAACATTGTTAAAACATTTGGTGTATTGTAGAAATACACATCAGAGAAACCGGAAAACCGGCACTATACTCCTAAAGGAGTAATGTAGATTGACCAATAAATGTCAAGTGTATGGAATTGCATTGTCCTGATGTTGACCTTTGTTTGTCTCTTTGTATTTTTCAGTATCCATTTTCAGTGTTGGACATATGTCTGGTAAACATACAAGAGACATACTTTATGATTAGTTGGTCGGTGTATTCACCGCATTATCTTGAACACTCGAAACTCCGCTTTGAAGATATCCAGATATCAAGAGGAGTATTTACCTGTAGCATGTTACCCAATGTTTGAAACTGGGGTTGGTGTTTGTGTCTAGGATTAAGAAGCCCAATGTGAGAGACTGGTCTGGTGTTTGCCCTTGTGGTATGTGCTCCAATGTTTGAGGCTGGACTAGCGTTAGTGTCTGGGGAATGTAACTCAACGTGTTCGCATCCGGGATATTGTAATCCAATATTTGAGGCCGGGCAGATGTTTGATTCTTGTGGTATGTGCTCCAATGTATGAAGCTGAGTTTGTGTCATGTTAGTGGCATGTGCCCTAGTGTCTGAGGCTGCTAATGTACAGGAAAACGCTTCATAGTTCTAGTGATGCATCTCAAGAAACAATAACAATTAGTCAGTCAGCAACTAGATATCGTAACAAGTACGTAAAAGACACTACACAAATTACGATGTTGTTCATAATAAGAGATGTCATAACTTAGACACCAATCCTTAGATTTATAGAAGGAGAGAACAGAATAATACCGTATGACGTTCAAAAAATGTTTTAAGGTTTCAAGTCAGTGTTTCTCAACCGGGGTCCATATAAGTTTTTTTGGGATCTACACAGCAAAATAGTAAATTGGAGATCCACAATAGTATTTTAAGGGCCCCAGAAAAAATTTTGCTTTAGATGTATGTAGTTGTATGTATTGCAGGAAACAGCTGGGTTTCTTTCTCAAACATTTGAACCAACACTGTGTGGAAAACAAAATAGGAATTTTGCAAGAAGTTTCTATAAAATTAGTTTTTAAACATCGAATGGCTGTGGTGGGTGGATTCCACCAGAATAAAATAGTAATCAAAGGAGTCCATAGCTTAAAAAATGGTTGAGAACTCCTGCTTTAAGTGTAATCACATGGTTTTAAAGCTCTTTGTGATCCCAATTAGCTACGAGCTTGTCTTATCGATCTATACGACTCGACTACGTTTTCTATATATATATTACAGAGAGATGGAAAATTCCTCAAAATTCTACATTTCGTAACTGGTGTACGTACGACACATGATGGTCTTATTTCGCAGAGTGAAACTAACAATGCTGAAGTCTTTTATAGATTCTATTTTAAGAACTTTCCTCTGGCATTCTTTGCCAAATTACTTTGAAGTAGAGAAATAGCTTATGCTTTTTCATCTTCTAATCCTTTTACTTCTATTCTTCTTATTGTCTAATAATAATAATAATAATAATAATAATAATAATAATAATACGAGTATTTTTTTAATTTTTATTTTGTTTTCTCATTCTTGTAGTAATTCTGAAAGTGCAGAAATGTAATTTCAGAAATACCCAGACAGTGTCATGTATCTGCTTGTGTGTGTGTATGTGTGTGAGTGCATGTTTCCGTGCATGTGCACCTGTATGAATGTGTATGTATGTGTGTATATATGTGTGTGTGTGTGTGTGTGTGTTTATGTATGTATGTATGTTTGTATATATACTGTTATTGTTGAACTAATGTAGCCAGCCTAGCCAGCCGGACGTGAAACCAACGGTTTGTTATTGCTGAAGAATACATCTGCGTAATATCAGGCAATTGGAATACTGGATTCCAAAGGCAAGAGCAGCAATGTAATATTATTAATGTAGCATTAGGTAAGACAATTAAGTCATGGCCTTAACAATAGCAACTGGCTGAAACCTCTTTCAGGTAAACTTTCTATCCTCCACTGGAGATGGAACATCGTCGCAATATAAAGTAACAAATGTTAATAAATAACAGAGTTTAATAGATTGTGGCAGTTTCACTCACAAAGCTTTGATACACCTGAAGCTATAGTAAAACGATGCCGCGTAATAAGATCGAAACCGGGATCTCATGATTGTGACCTGAACTTAACTCGGTCAAACTTGCGCCCCCACACATGTATACACGTAAATAATTAATCACAAATGCACATAAACAGAAATATACATAGGAAAATACATAGTAACATATATATACACATAAATAGATACACACATATTCACATAAATACACACATGTATATACACCTATACATTTATACAAGGTGTTCAAAAAGTCTCTCCGCATTGAATTTTTTTTCCATCCTGCCTCTCCAAGATGTATTTCAAAACATGTAAAGTCAACTTATGTATTTAAAATGAAGGACGACACTTTCAATACCTCTTATAAAGTTTTTAAAGTTTTGTAAGGTCAAATATATTCTTTCGTAGTCTTATATCATCTTATAATATTTATTTTGCAAGAGAATGCTTACTGCGGAGAGACCTTTTGAACACCCTGTACATCGTTTTATACACGAATATCTCAACACTACCATGACTTATCTACGCGTTGGAATGACCTCTACAAATAATATCTTTACTCTTCTTGGAGGTTGATCATTATTTTTCCAAGACATTTTGTCAGCTCAAATATGAAACGAAATACCTCGACTCTGAATGAAACCTGTTCCAGAAAACTTAGCTTTTAAGTATCGCATCATAACTTATGCAGTCTTTCCTCTCGAGGAGAGTTCACGCCAGAATTCCTTTTCTTTCCCTTTTTTTTTCTCTTTTTCTTAGAAGAACATTTACTTTTGACAGTCGAAGCATTGGCAGAGAAGACTGCTCGTTCCATGGATAATCAGCTACATCTTCTCCACCCACTGATACGCGTACACAAGCATACATAAACACACATGCTTAGACACGTGTGAACACCTTCTGGCAAAAGAACAAACGCACACATTTATGTATATATCTCCTACTGTAATTAAAAGAATTTACTTTCTGCGTAGGATTCCTGTTTTTCAACGCATGTGCTCAATTACACTGACATAATATCTATCCAAATCCATCAAACGGTGCCAGATTCATTTTTCGAAACAAGACATAATTGAATGCAATTCCAAGAATATATGTCAAAATCGCAATGCAGATTAATTAGTATATATTATTACCATTCTTTTACTTATTTGAATTGTCACTATTATTATATTTCAGTCGGCGAGCTGGCAGAGTCGTTAGCACGCCGGACAAAATGCTTACCGGTATTTCGTCCGTCTTTACGTTCTGAGTCCAAATTCCTTTCAACTCTGCCTGTCAACCTTTCGGAATCGATAAAATAAGTACCAGTGGAACACTGGAGTTAATGTAATTGACTAACCAGTCTCCTGAAATTGCTGACGTTGTGCTAAAATTTGAAGTCAGTATTATTACATACACCCCCCCCCCCTCATTTTATAGATATATTATAATTTTATTCTATGAAAAGCTTAACTTCTCCAACGTTAGCAATCACCCATTAAGCGCATTTGTTCTTATGACAATCATTTTTGATTCAATATATGTTACAGTTCACTTCTCAATCGATAATTATCAATGAACAATGAAAATCATTAACATTTGTTTCTTATAAAGTAATGGTTTCATTCACCAGACGTTTCCTGTCTTTATCACTTTCAATTTCAACAATTTTCACTCAAACCACAGACGTTGATCGACAGGGGTACTCAAAGTCATAGACCTGCTAGAAATAGCAACCAAATCTACACACATTGCCTTCATTAGTTTTCGTTAATACAACTCCAGCTACATTTGGTTTTCAGCTAGTTCTTTTTTTATATTTTTCAACAACTTCATTTTAACAATTTCGTTCAGTTTAAACACTGTTCGAAATAATAACACCTTTATGTTATATATTTCAAAAAATATCCCTCTTTACCGAATTTATAGAAATTTATTAAAAGCAGATTTTATTATTTTCGATTTTCCTTTACTCGTATTTTCCACTTCCATTTATTTTCATTCACATACGTAGGCATAATGCTGTGGTATTTTAGATTAAATAATTAGATTAGCGTTATTCAACGCTAGGATCCGTGTGTATATTCTCTGCTATTATGTGTGTATTAATCATACAGTTGGTATGTATTAAATATAGTATTGATATAAGATATTAACTAGTGATGTGTAAAACACACAATTCAGTCTTGTTTATTTATATTCATATCTCAGCTATTATATATATATATATATATATACACACACACCTATTGACGCTCAGAATCGCGAATACAATTTTTTATATTTAGTAATGTGATGAAATTACGCTCACTCACAGACACACGTAGGCACACACCCTCACACACGTACGCACACACATCCTCACACACAAGAAGAAGAAGAAGAAGAAGAAGAAGAAGAAGAAGAAGAATAAGAAGAAGAAGAAGAAGAAGAACCGGAATGAGTATATGTGTGAGTGGCGTTTGAGACAAAGCAGATTCTATGGGAATTTTCGACAGACGTTTGCTATTTGGAGAGTTCAAGATTAGAGATAGTGGATCATAAAACATGTAGTTTGAGGGTTTGCCGCAATCCCTCAGCAGAAAAAAAGGGAAGCGAAATCCCACGTTGGTGGACCAAGAATAGAATTCTAAATACGTCTTGGGGCAGATGTCTTGGCCGACGTGGGGAAGTCAGAAAGTAGTAATACTAATGAGAAC
>NC_068993.1:54514897-54515401 GCF_001194135.2 Octopus bimaculoides
ATATATATATATATATATATATATATATATATATATATACATACACATAATAAATATATATTCATATGTACAAACGATTATATATAGGCATGCATATGTACACATTTTTGCATGCATATATATGTACATACATCTGCAGGTTTATAGCCGTTCCTGTTTTCATATGCATTCATTCATATATCGAGTTTCTCTTTATGTATCATATATACACACGAGTAAATAAAACTGTACAATCATGTCTATTTGTGTGTGTGTGTGTCTATAGGAGTGGTACTGGGCGTGTGTTTATGTGCCAGTGTTTGTCTCTGTCTGTGTGTAGTTTGTTTTAAGTGGGACTGAGCAAAGTGGAAGGAAAGGTAGCGTGCAGACGAAAACGGAATCTGTGAATTGAGTGACGCTAGGAATTAATATAACAGGTAAATCAAAGAGCTCATTATAGACACACACACGCACACACGTGTGTATGTGTATGCATATATATATATATATATATATATATATATA
>NC_068993.1:54515411-54515561 GCF_001194135.2 Octopus bimaculoides
TATATATATATATATATATATATATATATATATGCACACACACATATACTCATATTTATATATATATGCATATATATACATATACATATGCATATATATACGTGCATATATACGTATATATATATATATATATATCTCATCATATATATA
>NC_068993.1:54516081-54517651 GCF_001194135.2 Octopus bimaculoides
TGTCTCCATTTAATGTGATGCAAACATCTGAGCAATGTACTTTATGCCGCTCATCACAAACCATTTATAGAAACTGGCATCTTCTTGCCTTGTTATTGTTATTGTTGTCGTTGTTGTTGTTATGTGGTCCACGTGCTGGCAGTGTTTACTGTGGTGGTGGTAGTGGTGGCGGTGGTGTTGATGGCTGAAGGCGGGTTTTGAGGCCATGGTACTTGTTGAGATGGTGTTGCTGATGATGACGATGGTGATGATGTTAGTGATAATTGTGTTGGTGATGTCTTTGGTGGGGATGGTCGTGGTGGTAGTGGTGGGGATAGTCGTAGTGGTAGTGGTGGTGATGGGTGTACCGGTGGTAGGGACAGTCGTTTATGTAAATTGGTGATGGTAGTGGTCGTATTAGTGGTAGCGATGTCTGTGGTGGCGTTTCCGGGTTCAATTCCACTGCGTAGCACCTTGGGCAAGTGTCTTCTACTATAGCCTCGGGCCAACCAAAGCCTTGTGAGTGTATTTGGTAGACGGAAACTGAAAGAAGCCCGTTCTATACACACATATATTCACACACATACATACTTATACATATATTGACAGAAAGAGGGAAGCTAATTCGCTGGTGTAAAGGTAACACCGTTAGTCGCGTTAACAAAGGAGTGTGGGTTCGAGTGCCACGCGGATAGGAAAGCCTTCTTTTTTTCTCTTATATGCCCCGTTATTAAACTATTTTCCTTAGTCATTGCATGGTGATCGCCATAAATTTTAAGCTTATATAAAAATACCATTATTGCAAAATACGGCGCCGTATGACAAAACCATTCGCACTGAAAGCATATATATACATACAAACATACATACATACATATATATGTGTGTGTGTATACACACACACACATATATACCGCCGCTTGACAACCGGTGTTGGTGTTTGCGTCCCTATAAAATAGCGGTTCGACAAAAGAGACCGATAGAGTAAATACTCGGCTTCAAAGAAAAAATTAAGTGCTGGAGTGGATTCGTTAGACTAAAATTCCAGCATGGTCGTAATCTAATGACTGGAAACAAGTGAAAAATAACATTTCAGAGCTTCTGTTCCCACAATATTTGTAGTTCATGTATTGAACGCGTTCTGTTGAAAGAACGAATAAATGGACGAAATACAAAAAAGAATGTGTTGGAATAAATGTAAAATGCGTCCATTATACCATTCACCCCTTTAAACAGTATTATTACACATGCGTATGATATGCGTATCTATGGGGGCATAACAGGCGTACATGTTCATGCATACATGTGTATATAAATATATACATACAAGTAGGATACAATGATATGTTATATAATATATGTATATGGAACAATGCCTGTTCACTCTATCTCGTATTAAGATTATTCTACACACACACAAACATACACATTTATACGCACACATACACACAGATAGATCGTATATATGATATATATAATATTTATATAATATATATTTGTGTTTATGTGTATATATATATATGTGTGTGTATGTGTGTGTGTGTGTGCACGCGCGTGTATGAATATATAATATATATATATGTATATATAT
>NC_068993.1:54517715-54522242 GCF_001194135.2 Octopus bimaculoides
TATATACAACACAGAATATAGCTTATAATAATAATAATAATAATAATAATAATAAGAAGAAGAAGAATGATAATAATAGTAATAATAATAAAAAGCTGAAATTTTATCGATTGCTAATAATTTAATTGTTCCCTATTTTAATTGTTTCAATCGATAAAAACATTATCTTTTATATAATTGCGTAATTAATATAAATATTTAATTTAAATGTGATGGGTTACCAACCAACATCATCGGGAGAAAATATTGAAATATAGAAATTAGAACACTGGTATTTTGCATTCATCTGAGGAACCCTATTTTTACTAAGGCGAATCGTATGCTGTTGATATCATAAGAATTTAAAAACTTCGGTAGAACGTGAAATAATTCGTTTTTATTTTTTGAACGGTGTAACTCGAAGCAGGTAAAGCTATAATAGCAGTCTTGGCCGGTTTCTATCCAAAGTGTTTTTAAACCCAATATTTACACGCTAGTATTAATAGCTTTATCTGCTTCGAGTTTCACCATCCCCCCACTCCAAGAAGTTATTTCATGGATAATTCATGGATAGAGAAATTCGAAGGAACACTTTGGTCCACGTGGAACGCTAATTGAACAACGAAGCGATCTGTAGATGTCAATTGTTAGACTGGTTATATATGTATCATGAGTCTGCTGGATTAGGATTTACCTAGGGCTAAACGACTACGGCAAGAAATTTGGACGCCCCTGTGCACACATGCAAAGAGATCTACATGCATGTACGCACAAACTTACACACATTCACAGAGAACCGACATACGCACCAACAATCACATTTATTCTACACACATAGAAACACGAAACCACACACAGATGCACACATACATAAACTCTACCCATGCTTACATATATGCATAAACACACGTGCACACACAGAAATTTACACACGCACTAACACATGTCTACAGGCACACACTTCCAAATATAACTACCTCATACACACACACATTTATGCATACACATATAAACACCTCTTTACGCATTGTTCATCAACTGAGATGTGAGAAGGTGAGATGAAGTTAGCAAAACGACAATGTAAAGGTACATGAGAAACGTTAAATATATCTGGAAAAGATGGTGTGTATTCTATTGAATCTCAACGGACCGGTTTCGATTCCCGGCTCCCATAATTTCATTTCTCTCTTACACCGCTAATGCGCATGGGAAATGTATGAGCGCTGCTATATATCGGTTCCTCATCTGTTTAATATAAGGTCTTTGTAAAACGGAAATGATATTTTTGTCATAAAGAAATTAAAATTAAATTTCCTCAAAGGAAAATTATTTGAAAGAGAAAAAAAATGTTGAAAAGCAGAATAAAGTGGTTTTAACTTGTTGAATCCCCGAAAGATTTTTTTTTATCTCTTTAATCGATAATCCAATTACGATTGAGATTAAAGTGTTGAATTGATGGGGGATTCAAGAATCCTGCTATATTTTAACTTCCCTTCTCCAGCAACGGCTTTGTTAAACTGGCTTTGGGTTTTTTTTACTTGTGAAATTGAGGAAGTATGTGTGGAGGGAGACGGAAAGATATTGTGGAGGGGCGGGGCAGAGGAAGGTGGAATATGACGTTGAGGGTAGAGACGTAGAATAAGGGTAGATGTAGGGGTAACGAATTATGAGGCAGGTGTAGAGAGACATGATGTAGGGTGTGTAGAGAGGTATGATGTAAGGATAAGGAGGCTTAGTCGGAGGCGTAGAGAAACAAATGAAGGAGAGAAAGAAATAGTGTAGAATAGAGCGATTTAATGGAGAGGTAGTGACGTAGGGATAGACAGATATGATGTTGGTGTAACGCAGTGATTCTCAACTTGGGTCCATATGGCACTTGGGGTTCCATATAAGATTTTGTTGTTAAAATTAATGGGCAATAAACTGGTTATATTTCTACAATACACAAAATATTTAAGCATTCTTTAATGCAATTCCTAATAATATTTAATCACAGAAAGGCGGCGAGCAGGCAGAATCGTTAGCACGCCGGGCGAAATGCTTACGGTATTTCGTCTGTCTTTACGTTCTGAGTTCAAATTCCGCTGAGGTCGACTTTGCCTTTCATCCTTTCGGGGTCGATAAATCAAGTACCAGTTACGCACTGGAGTCGATGTAATCGACTTAAGTCCTTTGTCTGTCCTTGTTTGTCCCCTCTATGTTTAGCCCCTTGTGGGCAATAAAGAAATAAGAAACGTTAGCACGCCGGGCGAAATGCTTAACGGTATTTCGTCTGTCTTTACGTTCTGAGTTCAAATTCTACCGAGGTCGACTTTGCCTTTCATCCTTTCGAGGTCGATAAATTAAGTACCAGTTACGTATTGGGGTCGTCTAATCGACTGGCCCCCTCCCGCCAAATTTCGGGCCTTGTGCCTAGAGTAGAAAAGAATATTTAATCACAGAAATGTAACAGGAATTTTTAGATATCGAATGGTTACGAGGGTTCCCCTCCCCTGAGTAAAACGGGAATCAAAGGGGTCTATAGGCAAAAAATGGTTGAGAACTACTGGTGATAGTAAAGAGATATGGTACTGAAGAATAGAGAGCTGGATCAGATTCGATCTTCTTTGTAGCCTTACTTGATACCATTCAATTCCATACGTGTCACTAAAGCCTATGAACATGAAGATCACAACATCACCTTTTCCCTATCGTAAACTACCCACCCTTTGTATCTTCTCAATAAAGAAACAAGGAATGAGTTTATTTGACTGAAGTACACAGCTTTAAGAATGATGCAGTATTTAGCCCTGTATCTCTAGTTACTGGGTTCAAAATCTGTTGGGGGCAGAAGAGTAATAGGCAACCTGAGGCCTGAAGGACTTTCTGAATAGCCCGCCTAACGAAATACTATCTTGAAAATGTTTTAGTAGTGCGGCCCGCCTGTTGATAAGCTGCATCTCATGCGACTCGCTTCTCGGTAAAAATTGCTTATACCTGGGGTAAAGCATAGTTTAAATTTCTTGCAGAGTCGGGTGGAATAAATAAGTAGCAGAATTAAACAGGGTTTCATTATCCTTGTAGTTAATTAAATGGGACTAATTATTTACCAAGCATTCCACCCCACATTCCCAGTGTATTCCTCAAATATTCCTCTTTAGGGGGTTCAACATACCCCGGTGAGATTTGATGTAATCAAGTGCAACACTAAAAAACATAACGGCCCCGTGTACCTTTTACCCCGTGTACTCTTAGGTAGGGGCCTACATGTAAGAGTCTATACCAGAGGTTCTCAAACTTTTTGGGCCACCGCCTCCCTCATAACCACATAATATCCTCAGTGCCCAACCATATTTTTATATTTAAATTACTATTTTATATTTTATATTTATATATACTATTTTATATTTTATATTTATATATACTATTTTATATTTTATATTTATATATACTATTTTATATTTATGTATACTATGAATCATTTGATATTTGATATAATATTATATAACTTGTATCCAATACTATAATATCATAATAAATTCATAGCGTCCACTGCTTTCTTCCCAATACTTCCTTTTCTCTCCTCACCCCCGGACTCCCCACCTGGACTCTCTCAATGCTCACCAGGGGGCGGTAGCGCCCACTTTGAGAACCTATGGTCTTTACGAAGGGCTTTATACGTAGGGTTCAACACCGATCAAAGTCCTTTCTTCCCTCCTCCATCTCCAGTCAACCAATATTTCACATCATAATAACATAACGACTCCGAAGATGGTTAAGTAATTACTTTAATTAAATAGGAACGAGTTTGGATTAGTTGTTATTGTCGTTGGTGCCGCTAGTGTCGCTGGTGGTGGTAATGGTTGTGTTTATAGTTGTGGTTGTGGTGATGGTGGTGCGATGGTAGTTGTGACCGTGACGATGGAGATAGTAGTAGTAGTAGTAGTAGTAGTGGTGGTGGTGGTGGTGGTGGTGGTAATGGTAGAGGTAGTAGCAGTGGTAGTGGTGGTAATGGTAGCAGTGGTAGTAGTGATGATGTTGGTAGTCATGGTGATGACTGGAATGGTGGAGGCGCAAATGATAGTGATAAATCTAGTGATGGCAGTAGTGGTGGCCAGATAGTAGTAGTAGTAGTAGTAGTAGTAGTAGTAGTAGTGGTGGTAAGAATGATGGTGATGAAAGTAGTGGAGATGGTGTTGGTGGTGGTGGTGGTGGTGGTGGTAATGGTGGCGGTGGCAGCGATGGCGTTACAGGTTGTGACAGTACTGGGGCTGTTAGCGGTGTTGATGGTATTGGTGGTGGTAGTGGTGGTGGTGGTGGCGATGGAAATGCAGTTCCTGACCATCTAAGGGCAGGAGGTGATAAACATATGAAAATAATTCAGTTATTAATGAGTTCCTCGAATGTTTATTTTAGGGAATGAGTGTTGGCAAGAAGGGACAAATGTTGCCGGGGTGTCTACAGTACATCAATACATCTACACATCTCTCTCTCTCTCTCTCTCTCTCTCTCTCTCTCTCTCTCTCTATATATATATATATATATATATATATATATATATATGCATAC
>NC_068993.1:54524709-54527519 GCF_001194135.2 Octopus bimaculoides
TATATATGTACTTTCTTTGTAATTTGTAATATAGCAAAACATCAAAAGATATACCGCGGTTTCTTTTAATCACATACTTTGAGTGTGTGTGTGTGTGTGTGTGTGTGTATAGATTTATTTCTTTATTGTTCACAGGGGGTTAAACATAGAGGGGGACAAACAAGGACGGGTAAAGTGATTAAGTCGATTACATCGACCCCAGTGCATAACAGGTACTAATCGACCCCTAAAGGATGAAAGGCAAAGTCGACCTCGGCGGAATTTCGATTCAGAACGTAAAGACAGACGAAATACAGCTAAGCATTTCGCCTGGCATGCTAACGTTTCTTATTTCTTTATTGCCCTCAAGGGGCTAAACATAGAAGGGACAAACAAGGACAGACAAAGGGATTAAGTCGATTACATCGACTCCAGTGCGTAACTGGTACTTAATTTATCGGCGTGTTAACGTTTCTGCCAGCTCGCCGCTCTAATATTAATATTTATTCATACATAAATGCATGAACACACACACACACACACATACACACACACACACACACACACAAATATATACGCACGTACAAGTCCATGTAAATGCGTGCACCTGTATGACTTCCGTGTGTATACACAGACACACACATACACACACTCACACACGCACACACACATTGCAAATACTTTTGCAAATATTGGTCTCATGTTATTGACCTATTAATCTCTTAATATTTATTAGTATTAAAAAGCGGCGGGTTGGCAGAAACGTTAGCACACCGGACGAAATGCTTAGCGGCATTTGGTTCGTATTTACGCTCTGAATTCAAATTCCGCCGAGGTCGACTTTGCCTTTCATCCTTTCGGGGTCGATTAGTACCAGTTACGCACTGAGGTCGATGTAATCGACTTAATCCCTTTGCCTGTCCTTGTTTGTCTCCACTATGTTTAGCCCCCTGTGGACAATAAAAAATAAATCTATACATACACACATACTCAAAGTATGTCATTAAAAGAAACCGCGGTACATCTTTTGATGTTTTACTATATTGCAACATACAAAGAAAGTACATATACATATATATACACACACACACACACACACACACACACAATAAAAATAGATATTTATAAATAGGAAATTACAAACATATTTATCTTTCGCCAATCAAACGTCGATCTAATTCGACTGACCCCCTCCCCCAAAATTTCGGGCCTTGTGCCTAGAGAAGAAAAGAATGTTCTGAGTTCAAGTTCCACCGAGGTCGACTTTGCCTTTCATCCTTTCGGGGTCGATAAATCAAGTACCTGTTGAGCACTGGGGGTCAATGTAATCGACTTATGCCTTCTCCTGAAATTGCTGGCCTTGTGCAAAATTCTTGAAACCAATACGAATTAGTGTTAAATTTGGCAAAGCTTATCACGAGTTCAAATTCCGCCAAGGTTCGATAAAGTAAAACACCAATCAAATACTAGGTTTGGTGGTGTCATCTAACTCCTTAAAATTTCTGACCTTGCGCCTAAATTAGAAGACCTTACGATCATCTTTGTCATCATCATCATCATCATCACTGTCGGCGTTGGCATTGTCATTGTCGTCAATGTCGCCACCACCATGACCACCACATCGAAACTGAAAGGATGGGTCGAGGAAAGGATGATGATAATGATGATGATGATGATGATGAAGATGATAATAATAATTATTATTTTTATCATCATCATCATCATCATCATCATCATCATCATCATCATCATCATCATCACTATTATTATTATTATTATTATTATTATTATTATTATTATTATTATTATTATTATTATCAAGGCAGTGAGGGGGCAGAATCGTTAGCACAGTGAACGAAATGCTTAGCGGTATTTGGTTCGGATTTACGCTCTAAGTTCAAATTCCATCGAGGTCGACTTTGCTTTTCATCCTGTTGAGGTCGATAAATCAAGTACCAGTAAAACACAGGGGTCGATGTAATCGATTACCCCCGCCCCCCAAATTTCAGGCTTTGTGCCTATAATAGATTTATTATCATTATTATTATTATTATTATTATTATTATTATTATTAGTGCAGTAGGACCAGTGGTTGGTAGAATCGGTCGGGACTCGAGAGAACGTGTGTTGCGGTATCTAGTTGCGTAACCTTTTTTTTTTCTTCGAGGTTCAAATCCCCCCGGTGATCGATTATGCCTTACATCCTTCCGAAATCGATAATATATCTATCTATCTATCTATCTATCTATCTATCTATCTATCTATCTAGATATATATATAAATACGTCAACACCAGCCCTTTCCCGGAAAATGTTTGATGTGGCTGTGCGGTAAGAAGTTTCCTTCCCAACCACATGTTTCAGAGTTCAGTCCCACCGAGTGGCACCTTGGGTAAGTGTCTTCTACTAAGGCTTTGGCACGACAAAAGCTTTGTGAGTGGATTTGGTAAACAGAAACTAAAAAGAAGCCCATCGTGTGTATGTGTCTGTGTATGTCTCCTTCCACCGCTTGACAACTGGTATTGATGTGTTCAATTCCCCGTAAATTAGCGGTTCGGCAACAGAGTTCGATAGAATAAGTACTAAGCTTCAAATAAATAAACAAATAATAAATAAAAATGAGATAAAATAAAAAAATATTAGGCACAGAAGTGGCTGTGTGGTAAGTAGCTTGCTTACCAGCCACATGGTTCCGGGTTCAGTCCCACTGCGTGGCACCTTGGGCAAGTATCTTCTACTATAGCCTCAGGCCGACCAAAGCCTTGTGAGTGGATTTGGTAGAGAGAAACTGAAAGTAGACCGTCGTATATATGTGTGTGTGTGTGTGTGTGT
>NC_068993.1:54527915-54528917 GCF_001194135.2 Octopus bimaculoides
ATTTGTTCGACTAAAGGCGGTGCTCCAGCATGGCCGCAGTCAAATGACTGAAACAAGTAAAAGAATAAAAGAAAAGAAAGTACTGGGTCAATTCGTTCGACTAAAAACCCTTCAAGTTTGTGACCCCTCCTACCAGCATGGGCCGCAGTTTAATGAATAAAACAAGCTAAAGAAAGAAGATTGTTGATTTATTGTCGTTGTGTTATTGTCAATGTTATTATTATTATTGTTGTTGTTATTGTTAAAAGTTTGTGTCTTTTTTTTTTTTTTGCTGATTGAATACACTCAGAAAATATGGCAAATTTCTCTTACTTCTGTTTACCGAAAGTCGATCCGAACGGTAGCACCATGTTTCTTGGTGGCGTGGAATCATCATGCATGATTGATCGAAGACTCGTCGTCGTCTCTCTCTTTCTATATATATATATACGTATTTGTATGTCCCTGACTCCGAGTAGACTGTCCTGTTTCGTTTAAAGACTTCAGATTAGATAAGATAAAATAATCCTTTCCTCCGTGTCTCGCGTACGATGAGGAAATAAACGTTAAGGTGAGAGGCATTTGGTGATGTAGGAAAAGTAAAGAGGCTGGCGGGGATTGGGGGTGCGAGAGAGGCTGTGGGAGTGATGGTGGTAGGGGTGGTGGTGGTGGTATTGGTGATTGGTGGTGTTGGTGATGATGGTGGTGGTGGTGGTGGTGCCGCCAAGAGTTAAGTAGTTGGCAACATGTATGGGAGTGTAAGTTACTACAAGTACCAGTGAGTGTATGTGTGTGTATGTGTGTGTGTGTGCGCGTACGTGCACATCTGGTCATGTGCGTGTACAACAGTCCACATGTATGTGTGCGTGTGTGTGTGTGAGAGAGAGAGACAGAAAGCGAGTGGAGAAAATATGTGTGTATGTGTGTGTACGTGTGTGTGTGTGTGCGTGCGTGCGTGCAGGAGTATCTTGTGTTGCACCCCGGTGGAAGTTAGTAGTTCAAGAACAGCTGTTTCTTTATATA
>NC_068993.1:54528983-54530852 GCF_001194135.2 Octopus bimaculoides
TATATATATATGTGTGTATGTATATATATATATTCATTTATTTATGTGTGTGTATGTGTGTGTGTGTATGTATGTATGTATGTATGTATGTCATATATATATATATATATGTATGCATTAATATATGTATATATATACACGCACACACACACATGCACACACATATGCATGCATATACTACACACACACACACACACACACAGAGAAACGCAAGTACAAAACTTTCTTCAAATGGCTGTGAAACTTCTTCACTAGACTCCCCTTATACCTACACCCCTCACTCACTCTCTGTCTTTGTCTCTCTCTCTCTCTCTCTCTCTCTCTCTCTCTCTCACTAAATGCTACTCACACAACTCTTTACTGTGCCCCCACCCTCACTTTCACCTACAATGACATATACACAAACTAATTTACGGTCCATTTTGTTTTTATCTCCCCCTCTCTCACTCTCGTTTGTTTTCTGGCTCTTCTGTCTCCTCCACCTCCCCTCCTCCCTCTCTCTCACTTTCCTCTCTCTTAATCTCTTAATCTCTCTTTACACACTCAATTTACTTCGTACTTCTCTGTCTATTTGTCTCTCTCTCTCACACAAGCACACAAACAACACACACAATCACGTACAAACACACACAACCACGTACAAACACACACGCACGCACACACACGCAAATATGTATATATGTGTATATATATATTATACATACGTGAATACATCTACACATACCAACACACATACATATACATTCACTCATGCACACACATAGTCGCGCACGCACACACGCATATTTATATATGGGACAATAGGCAGTCGCGTCTTCTACGTGGTCGCTTGTCATGTTCGACATGGCAGACAAATTATCATCAAACTACACGTTACCATCTTAGAAAAGAGAAGGACAATTGGTTTACATGGTCTTCGATCCATTGTATACAAATAAGAAGGGACGGACAAGAGTACAATTTGTACTCTTAATTTTATTGTGCGATTCTCTTCTTCTAAACTATTTGCTACCTTGCATACTTCTACCGAAGTTACTCAGTACCTAAATGTACCTCGTACCCCACTTTGTCTCTGTCTCTCTCGATCTGTTGCCAAGGACACTCGCGCAAGATTCCGTCAATGGCGTTGAGGAATATATTAGAAACGAAAAACTCGGAGTCGACGCACAACTCAGAATAAATAGACTTCACTATATTAACGAAGTGTTTTTTTTTCTCTCATCTGTACCTACAAATGCTTTAGGTAAGTCTTGATCCAGCAGACCTACCATCAAACCATTCTATTCTAGCCGTGGCCCTCCCGTCTTCTCTTCACATGCAATGCCTCATGTATTTCATAGTACAAGAATGTACTTTTTGTTAAATGTACTTTTTGTTAAAGAAGGTATGCTTTGAGATAAATTCTGCTATTCTTTCTATCGTAAATGACCGACCTGTCGTAAAGGAAGCGTGTATCGTGCAGGAACAGAAGTTAGAGAGGTATATAAGAAAGCTCCAACAGTGAAGTTAGACGGTCCCTTACAGTTTCCTTAAGCGAAAATTCATCTAGTTCGTCAGGCTGCCACATTGAAATCCAGTATTTTTCCAAATTGGCGGTCTGATGAACAGCGTGAATTTTTCACGTAAGAAAACTGTTTGTCACTGCGAGCGTTGGTTTCAGTCGACCAAATTATATAGAGCGAAATATATATAAGTAATGAGCAGCTATAGTAAAGAGTAGAAATAGTGTAAGGTATGTAGACAACATAATTGGAGGGGGTTGGGTGGGGGAAAATTGTGATGATGGGTGTGTGTAGTGAACAGGGAGGTGAGCAGTCGCTGTTTTGTATACACACACACGCACACACACACACACGCACACACACACAC
>NC_068993.1:54530862-54531360 GCF_001194135.2 Octopus bimaculoides
TGTGTGCATACACCAATGTGTCTATGTATATCAGTGTATGCCTACACTCCTGCAACATCTACTAGTTGTTAATATATTACTGCGGGAAAACCCGTCGTATATGTGTGTGTATATGTGTGTATGTGTGTGTGTGTATAATCGTTAAACAGGACGTCAAACGTTACGTAAGGCAAACATCTTAAGTCATATACAACACAGGAAGAAATTTTGAATTTCTTCCTGTAATAATATTGTATACGACATGAGATGTTTGCCTTGCCTTAACGTTTGACGTCCTGTTTAACAATTATATATCCGCTGCATCGGGAATCTACAATGGCTCCATAACTACCGTCTCGGCTATAACCTTGGAGCCCCAGTAATCCGTTACAGCACTTACCTAGCGTACCTAATCGTTTAGATCACCTGTGAACTAAAGCCCCATACTTTGCGTACCACAATATGTATTCCCGAGCGTCATACTAATATATACTTTTGTTATTTACACCACCTGTCCTC
>NC_068993.1:54532218-54533440 GCF_001194135.2 Octopus bimaculoides
TATTATTATTATTATTATTATTATTATTATTATCATTATTATTATTATTATTATCATTATTATTATTATTATTATTATTATTATTATTATTATTATTATCATTATTATTATTGCTATTATTATTATTATCATTATTATTATTATTATTATTATTATTATTATTATTATTATTATTATTATTATTATTATTATTGTTTCGAACAGTTTTATGCAAGCTTATACTGCATCTCTAGGTGAACCACCGCGTTCTCATTATTAATGTTGTTATTGCTATTATTATTATTATTATTAGATTTTTTTTTTTTAACGATCTGCAAATGTCAGACAAAATGCAAAGTATGACCGACCTTTCAGTAACCTTACGGTAAATGCCAACTACAGGTTAAAAGTTTTCAAGACCTTGCTAAACTGGGCCTAAAGAGCGCAACTCATAACAGCATCTCTGTTTTAGCTTTTGCATCGAACACAGCCAAAATGAGTGGATCTAAAACCTGAAAGTGATCCGAAACGAAACCAGTCGAACTGTTGTGCGTGTGTTGTGTGTGCACGAGCGCGCGCACGTATGTGTGTAGTTATCTGTCGCGCGCACACACATGTATGCAAGGGACTGAGAATAGAAACAATGCTTATAATAATAGGCGCTCTGGGAATGGTACATCAATGAAACAAATACATGACCCAGATCTCAGAACTTGCTAATATTCAGTACAGTCCAGTCAACTCTCACTTTGTTCGCCCGTTCCAACCACACGATTTATTTCACCATTGCAACGAGACATAGAAAGACAATTCGCTCTTCTTTGCTGAAAAACGACGAACGTTGACTGAAGGAAGGACCAAACACGTGTGTAGAGGCTAATATTTTCATAATTTTATTGACAGTTACATCCTAAGTTCAACGGTGGTGATTTGTGCAGACTGTTCAAATAAGTCACTACCCCGGAAACTTCGAATTCACTCTCAATTATATATATATATATATACAGACACACGCGCACGATATATATATATATACTGCATATATATTTGCATGTATGTGTGAGTATATATGTACTTGTGCTTCTAGTATATTTATTTTTACAATGTACGTACGTAAGAGTCTCAGGCAATTTCCATTTATCTCATGCATTTCTTCTTCCCTCGCCTCTGAGACGAAAATATGATTGATTAAGACATCTGAGTGTCATAGGATCTACTGCGTGCCCTCCAGCGTATGTCATAA
>NC_068993.1:54533450-54536202 GCF_001194135.2 Octopus bimaculoides
TATATATATACATACATGTATATATATACACTCACATATATATACAGACACACACACAAACACACACACACACGCACACACACACACGCACACACACACACACACACACATATATATATATATATATATATATACAGACACACGCGCACGATATATATATATATACTGCATATATATTTGCATGTATGTGTGAGTATATATGTACTTGTGCTTCTAGTATATTTATTTTTACAATGTACGTACGTAAGAGTCTCAGGCAATTTCCATTTATCTCATGCATTTCTTCTTCCCTCGCCTCTGAGACGAAAATATGATTGATTAAGACATCTGAGTGTCATAGGATCTACTGCGTGCCCTCCAGCGTATGTCATAATAGACTCTGACAACAGAGCCTTAGGTGGATGTGCTGAAGTGCTCCACACCTTAGTAATGTGTCACAGAATACACTGAAGTTAATTCTATGTGCTATGACAGCAATCTCTCGTGACACGTTTCTGTCTCCAGTTTTGACTTATTTCCCCGACGTTAAATCCTTTCTATAAACCTTTGATCAACTATAGCGCCATCCACATAACTTTAGCTTGAGTCTTGTCAGTCAGTGTGTTTCTACGTAGTTACCTTGTCCTGCTTAGTATAGCAGACAATCTCTCTTGCTGCAGTTTAACCCCTGGACGACCATGGACGACCCTTTCTAACCGTGAATGTTTTGTCCTTCTATTTTTAAGACAATAATGAAGGCCTCGAATTTGGGGGAAGGGATTAAGTCGATTACATCGACCCCAGTGCGTAACTGGTACTTATTTAATCGAACCCGAAAGGATGAAAGGCAAAGTCGACCCCGGCAGAAGCGGCAGACGAAATACCGCTAAACCAATCTCCCGGCGTGCTAACGATTCTGCCAGCTCGCCGCCTATAATAACAACAACAACAACAACAATAATAATCCTTTCTTTATTGGCTACAAGGGCCAAGCACAAAGGCATATAGGGACAATACAAAACAAGGGACAAGTAGGGTTTAAAGCAGAGAACGTGTAAACAATAAAAATCAAAAGCAGTTAAAAAATTAAACAAAAAAAATTCCCCAATAGAGTGGGATTCCACTAAGGGCCAACCAGGGCACCCCATACATCCTGGTCACCCCGACTGCCAAGGGTAGGCCAAGTAGGCACCCCTCTTAACCGTGAACTGCTCATAATAATAACAATAACGCAATATAATTTTAAAAATGTCAAATGTTTTGGTGCATGACTTTTGGCACACCCTGTGTAATAAAAGGGAAGGTGATAATTTCTTTACTATTTCCTCGCAAAGGATTATACAAATACAAAACCGACAAAGATACGATGACAATGATGACGACGACGACGACGACGACGACGACGACGATATATGCAAAAGTCGTAATCAGTGGTTTTTAAGCTCCCCTTTCGGCTCAAATTTACACCAGTGGATTTGACTTCATCATTGTTTAGTTCGATCGTAAGACCTCCAGGTTGACACCTCGTTCGCTAATCCCCTACTAATATGGAGATTATAGATAATCTGATTATCTGACTACGTAGCAGCTCCTCTCCCGCCCACCCTGATGTGTCGCGTGGGTTGGCTAGAGGAAGGTAACGTGCCTATGGTGTACCGATTATAAGGGTCAGATTCACCTAATGTCCACCGCCACCACCATCACCACTACCACCACCGCCGTCCGTCCGTCCGTCTGTCTGTCTGTCTGTCTATTAACCTTTGTGGGTACATGTATGTATGTGTGTGTGTGTGTATGTGTCGCTTATATCCTTCCACTTCGGTATGTTTTTGTATGTGTAAAAGTATGTGCAAGATTATGTACCTGTGTTTCAGTTTCGCGCATATACACTGGCATGCCGCGCACACGCACGCACATACACACACACACACACACACACACACACACGAACGCACGCACAAGTACACGCACACACAAGAACACGAATATACACTCATACTGCGCACACATATGCCTACTGTATGACAAGCATGTGTATGTATGCGAACATGCATTGACATGCATTGATGCGTTGATATATGCGAGTCCTGTACACATGTACGTACGTACGTTTGTATGTGTGTGTGTACGTCTGTTTGTCTGTCTATCTATCTATCTATCTATCTGTCTGTGTGGTGTACACACACACCTATATAGACATACATACATACTTACATATATATATAGTCTTTAAACTCGCATAAAAATGTCCTTCAGCTACAATTTGCACTCGGTCATACAATTAGAGTGAAGTAATGAATCACAGCAGTACGACCCCCCACCACTACCTCACCTTACCACCACCACCACAGACACCACCGCCAACACCCCGTAAAAGACTTAGAGGGACACGGTAAGGCAAAGATTAGTTAAACTTAATGGAGAGGAAAAAACAGGTCAGAAGTGGGGAGGGAGGAGATGCCAACGGGAGAAGGAAGAGAAGGTGGGGAAGAAAGGGAGGAGGAGGAGGATGGAACCCCAGAAAATAATGTTTGAAAAGGAACGATGAAGGTAAGACAAAAGAGGCAGTTACAACTGGGACCAAGGAGATGGAGAAACGGCACTGCGTTCCTGGCTCCCCCTTAAGAGGTCTTTTTTTTATTAAGTACAGTGGGACATACAGTACACCATGAAGTATGCATGTGTATGTATGTATGTATGTATGTATGTATGTATGTATGTATGAATGTATGTATGAATATGTATGTGCGTGTGTATATATATATATATATAT
>NC_068993.1:54536887-54538522 GCF_001194135.2 Octopus bimaculoides
TATATATATATATATATAATACAAATGATATATAAGCATATGCATGTATACATACATATATGTACAAACCTACATCTACATGTATATATAGATGCATATCCGGGTACAGGACGTTAGAAAAATGAACGGGGACATAAAAACAAAACGGACTTTGCTTACAGACAACAGAACGAACACATAGGAAAACAAACAAGCCACTTATGGAATTATTCCTTCATCAGCTGCCTCTCTTCTAAAACTAGGCGTTTCGAAGATAAGGCAGGACGCACTCTTAGAATAGTTTCTTCCTGAGTAGTGGATTAACCCACTAAATTTATTTTCAAGTCTATTGATCACTTTTGCCGAATCACTAAGTTACGGGGATGGAAACAAACCAAAAACGGTTATGACACGGTGGTGCGGAGTAAACACAAACACACACAAATAGTATAACACTAACAATAAAAACTTTAAATTAATGCTTTAATTTAAATCAATCTCACGAGTCATGCCAACAATATATTGACACTAACACACTCCAACATCAACACCATCCAGAAGATGAGATCGTGAAGATGTATGATTTTTTTCTGGAGATTTTGACTACTACTTCTAGCAGATCGAACGACCACATCAAAGGTCCCTTTGTTGGCTCAAAGAAAGTAGGGGTCGTCTGCATCAGCCCCAATAAAATAAAATGATAATAATGTTGATGTGGGAAGAAGAGAATCTTGATGTTTGAAACTGGGTCTGTCTTCGGCGAAGAATTCTTTATTCTTCACGGCACCGTAACATCAACTAGTCGACGCTGTTGAAGTTAATGGTGATGATGTTGGTGTTGGAGTTGGTAATGGTGGAGATGGTGGAGGTCTTTATTTCATAGAACTAATTCCAAAGGCAGCTAGTCCTCACTCCAGCTTCCTCTTCCACATCTAGTGATATTTTTTAGATGAGGATTCAGAGACAAAGGGGAAGGAAAATTAAAGGAGTGAGAGAGAGAGAGAGAAAGAGAGAAGGGGGAAGAGAGAAACTGTAAATAGAGAGAGAGGAAGAGAGAGGGTTTAAGAAACGCTCGAACGGAAGGGCCTGGTTTTTATGAGTTTGAGAATACCAAGAACGCACAAGAAGTAGAAGGGAGACTATTTTGATAACCCCTACACTCAGATGTAACAGACCGTGTACATATAGGCATAACACACACACACACACACACACACACACGCACAGAGACACACACACGTGCGCAATATATATACATATACATACATACACACATTAGTCCGTCCGTCGTTGTCGACGAAAGATAAAACATACATACACACATACATCGTACACATATGTATATATGTAAACACAGATATGGATATAAAGACATATATATATATATACTCTTTTACTCTTTTACTTGTTTCAGTCTTTTAACTGCGGCCATGCTGGAGCACCGCCTTTAGTCGAGCAAATCGACCCCAGGACTTATTCTTTAGAAGCTTAGTACTTATTCTATCGGTCTCTTTTGCCGAACCGCAAAGTTACGGGGACATAAACACACCAGCATCGGTTGTCAAGCGATGTTGGGGGGACAAACACAGACACACAAACACATACATACATACATATATATATATATACGACGGGCTTCTTTCAGTTTCCGTCTAC
>NC_068993.1:54538897-54540166 GCF_001194135.2 Octopus bimaculoides
ATATATATATATATATATATATATATATATATACACATCATGTATGAAGACATGGATGACACGCATGTGTCATACACGCATGTGTCATAATTACCAAATTGTAATTAAAACCAGTTTCACTTGAGAAGGGGGGATAATCACTAGATTCAAGAATTCTCCAAAGCTGACATGCCATTACGAAAAAGTACAGTTGGAGACGCGTTTCTGCCTTAATACGCATCATCAGCATGACAATAGCCTAACTTTGTCTCCAGTTGCCAAAGTTTTTTTTTTATACATTTACGAGTGTCTTGTCCAAGATCCTTCCTTTGTTTTTTAAAACGGTAGACTATGAAATGATAGATTTTGGTTGCTATTTCTAGCAAGTAGAGTGATCACATTGAGGTTTCTTTCTTGATTCGCTGTTTAATGGGTTTGTGTGTGTAGGTGTTTGTACGTATGTGTGTAGGTGTGGTGCGTATATGTATGTGTATGTATGTGTAGGTGTGACGTATGTATGTTTGTGTGTGTGTATATGTGTGTGTGTGTGTGTGTGAGCGCGAGCATTTGACACTGCTTTGATCATTTACGCTAAGTTAATTTCATATCAGCCACCCTTCCCTGATATCTACCCTCCTCAACTACCCCTTACATCTACCCTCTTCAACCACCGCTCTCATCCACCACCACTCTAAATCCGCTTCTCGTCAACCACCGGCTTCACCCACCCCTCCTCATTCACTTCTTCTCATCCACCCCGTCCTTATCCAACTCTTTCACTCCGTTCGGTCACTTCCCCTCCTTCATCTACCCGCTTTCCTCAACACTCTATTTAAGCACTCACTCATTTACCCTTTCTCAGCCAGACCCCTTATCCACCGCTTCCACCCTCTCAGCAACCGTTCCTCAACCGTTCCCTAAACCATTCTTTCTAGCTACACACTCCTTTATATAGCTTAGTGGTTAGTGGTTAGTGGTTAGGAGTGTAGCACTCACGATTGCGAGGTCGTGGGTTCCATTCCCAGACCGGGCGTTGCATTGTGTTCTTGGACGAAAGCACTCGGCGATCATTTCGTCATCTGACATGTGGCACATGGTGCACCTGTACAGGAAATGTTGATTTGATGTTTAGTGTGTGTGTGTTCGTTCCGTTGTCTGTAGTTCATTGTTCTAACGTCTTGTACCCTGATATGCATCTATATACACATGTAGATGTAAGTATGTACATATATGTGTGTATACATGCATATATATTCTTTGTATATATATATATATATATGTATATATATA
>NC_068993.1:54540459-54541374 GCF_001194135.2 Octopus bimaculoides
ATTTTGTTTCAATTAAGTTTGAGAATAATGATTTAAGTTAAATACTTTCGCCATTACAAAGCTGGGGTGGACGGTGAGCTGGCAGAAACGTTAGCACGCCGGGCGAAATGCTTATCTCTATTTCGTCTGTCTTTTACGTTCTGAATTCAAATTCCACTCGGGTCGACTTTGTCTTTTATCCTTTTGAGGGTCGATAAATTAAGTACCAGTTGCATACTATGGTCGATTTAATCGACTGGCGTTTTCTCCAAAAATTTCAGGCCTTGTGCCTATAGTAGAAAGGATTATTAAGCTGGGGATGAGACGGCGAGCTGGCAGAGTCGTCAGCACGTCGGACAAAAATGCTTAGTAACAGTTCAAATTCCACCGGGGTCGACTTTGCTTTTCATTCTTTCCGGGTCGGTAAAATAAGTACCAGTTAAGTACTGGTATTAATGCTATCAACTTACCCCCTCCTCTGAAACTTCTGGCCTTGTGCCTAACTAAAGTAGAATGAATTCTTAAACTGGGCTTAAGAAGATTGTGTCACAATCTTGGTATCAAAAGGTCAATGCTGATTTAAAAAAAAACTTATCTGATCCCTAATCGTGTCTGCTACAAATAATACATTCGTGTCTTTATGCGGTATTCTTAAAATAGAAGAAAAATCTCCCTCACATCATAATCAACACCTCTTTGAAGGGAAAAAGTCACAGGATAATGCAGTCCAAAAGATGATGTTTAAATTTAAGATGAGATAGTCACGGCACAAGTACTTCTGATAGAATAAGTACAATATTTAAAGAAAAGAAAAAATGAAAACTGAAGATGATTAGTTCAGTTAATTCCGTTCAAGATGGTGCCCCAGCATGGTCGCATTCCAACGAGTGGAACTAGTCCGCGATATTGCGAGAAATATGAAAAAATTGCCTTTCT
>NC_068993.1:54542741-54545027 GCF_001194135.2 Octopus bimaculoides
AACGTCACTACTGCAGTTGTTGTAATTACAGGTACCACCACCACCACCACCAACGTCCTCCTCCTCCTCCTCTTCCTCTTCCTCCCCCTCCTCCTCTTCCCCCTCCTCCTCTTCCTCCTCCTCCTCCTCCTCCTCTTCGTCGTCATCATCAACTTCGCGACATCGATGTCATTGTCATTAGTATTACTTTTAACATAATAATATGAATAATAAACGTTTCTATTACAGGCACATGGTCTGGAATTTGGTGGTGGTGGTGGTGGTGGTGGTGGGGAGAGGAGGGCGATAATCGATTATATCGACCCCAGTAATCGATTTCGAAACGATAAAAAGCAAAGTCAACCTCGGCAGAAATTTGAACTCTGAACGCAGCTAAGTATTTTGTTTTGTCTTAATAATAATAACTTGAGCTTCTAACTTGTTGTCTCTTGAAGTCTCTGGGCGAGACTTGAAGTCAGCTTGTACAAATACAAAGCAAAAGCCAAGCATATAAAAGTGTGTGGTGAGATAGGTGAGACGGTATGACACAGCGTTGGCGAATGCCTAAAATTGGCACAACACGAATACAAAAGACGCCATGACAATGTAGCAAGAAAGGTCCATTGGGAACTCTGTGGAAACCACAGCCTACAAAGACGTGGTGTGAGCAAACTCCAAAAGGAGTCACCGAAAATGAGGATTGCAAAATCCTGTGGGATGCAATGATCCAGTGCGATCACCTGACCAGATATCGGAATCCTGACATTGTTGTGGTGAATAGAAAAGAAAGAACTTGTATGATAATCGACATGGCATGCGCCGGTGACGACAGGATCAATGTGAAAGAAGAAATGAATAAACAACTATGACGATTTGAGGTGGGAAATACGAAGGTTGTGGTCAATGAAGAGAGAAGACGTGGTACCAGTAGTAATTGGTGCACTTGGAAGTATCAGCACTCAACTTCAAACATGGCTGAAAAAGATTGGTGCGAGTGTCAAGGTAGAACACCTACAAAAATCAGCATTGCTTGGAACTGCAAGAATTCTTCGTAAGGTTCTTGAAGCATGACCAGTAAACAAGTGTCACTTTAATCTGCTGGCTGTGGATAGCTGACACTTTTCAACATACCCAGCAAAATAAGCTGTGAGATTTCATATAATAATAATAATAATAATAATAATAATAATAATAATAATAATAATAATAATAATAATGATAATGATTTCTTTATTAACCCCAAGGGTTTACATTAAGAAAAAACATTATGGACGGCACAAGACAAAACAAAGAATGTACGTGTGTGTAAGTGTGTTACTGTGTGTTGTTGTGAGGGTTTTGTGTGACACAGGAATTGTTCAAGTCATCAGTGTTTGGTTGAATATATTTACAATTGTTGTATTAATGCTAGTAGCTGTTGTGGTCAGCGCTGACCGAGCTGGCCTACGGTCAAATGTATTCACATCAAGGACTACATTGTCAAATCTATATTTCCCTTTCATTTAAGACAGGGGGATGCAATTCGAGGAAGATTTGGCTGCTATTTACGCCATGTCGCTGCTGTATATAGTTATTGTGCAGGTGAGATAGGTGGTTGAGTGGATTATCTATTGCGTTCACCACACATAGGTTACCAGTTCAAATACGTTGCGAATATTTCGTAGTGTTCCTCAATGTAGGACACACTACACTATATTGTTCGTCATTACCTCAGTCCCTTAGTTGTCGAGAGTAATACGCAGCAGATCAATCATAGCAAATCAACCAGGCTTAGATTTATGATTTAATCGATAGTTCAGATCAAAATGTACCAGATCAATAATTTAGAATCATAGTTCACGTCAATATGGCCTCAGATCAATAGCTTAATTAATAGTTCAGATCAATAGACATCAGGTGAATCTAACTCGCATCAATACGTTGCAGATCAATAAAATAATCAATAGTTCAAACCAATAGGCAGCTGATCAATCTGCTTGATCGATCACAGACTAGAGTCCCACTCGTCGTTACGGTCTGTCACCATGACATCGGTTTCGGGTCTATGGTTTTGATTAAGGTGTGTGTGTGTGTGTGTGTGTGTGTGTGTGTTTGTGTTCGTGTGTGTGTGTGTGTGTATGAGTGTTTGGGTGCGTGAGTATGTAACATGGCACTCATTCATCTCCAAATTCCTTTACTCCTACTATCGTGTGATTCAGTTCCATCTTTCTCAGTTACTGAGAGGTTTGTCTGTGTGTGTTGTTGTCATAAAATGAGTACCAGCAATATATTGGTTTCAAGCCAATCTACCCACTATATTATAAATAT
>NC_068993.1:54545539-54545887 GCF_001194135.2 Octopus bimaculoides
TATATATATATATATATATATATGTATATTATACAAACATATATATTATATATATGTATGTATGTATGCGTGGAGATAAGTGTGTGTGAAAGTAGTTAGTTCATGAAAGAAATAATAAAACAAAGATGCGTGTGTTAAAGAGCTAGACGTTGAAAGCTGGCGTCTGTTCCAATATTCACTACGGCCACGCATTGACTTCTATTTCATTCAAGTAAAATGTAATTAGAACAAAATGTCTGTGTTCACTGGTGTGTGAGTGTGTGGGTGCGCCATACACACACACACACATACACGTACATATGTATACGCATATATATATATGCATATATATATATATATATATATATA
>NC_068993.1:54546779-54547672 GCF_001194135.2 Octopus bimaculoides
GAGAGAGAGAGAGAGAGAGAGAGCGTTTATAGAACGGCACGTTAAGAAAAAGCAAAAAAAAAAAACCAACTTTTCAACGTCGAGCTTCTGTTTGAACGTGGCTTGTGTTGGATGCGAAATGCTTTACTTCAATAAGGACAGCACAATAGAATGAAAATCTGTCTTTATGATGTATCGCTCAACTGTCAGTTGGGTACCGGGTGGAATGTAAAGGGTTAACTGGGTCGAACGGGGTAGAGAGGGATAGTGGAGAGGAAATACTTCACAGAACCAAAATGAATTGCTTCGACATTACCCGGAATTCTGCAATGTTATTTGAATTTTAGCGAAAGCGTATGTCTGTGCTCCGTCTCATGTTATTGTTTAGGATACTTTAGTATAGAAGGGGTTGGTTTCTCGCTGAGAAACAAAGCTTTGTCATTAGGTTTTCAATAAACAACTGTCTGGGGTCACTTGTTGGATTTTAGGCAATTTTAACAGTTTCTTTTACAAATTGAACATGTAGGCGGGTGTTAAATGGTCTCTTTGTCTGAAAACGTTTGATATTCGAGATTACTCCGAATAACATAACCAATGATACCACCACACGTTTCATTAACTAAGAATGTAAATGCATAATTGGTGAAGCCATGTGGCTTAGTGATTAGCAAATTCAGCTCTTTATCACAACGTTGTGGGTTCGATTGCTGGATCGTGCGGCACGTTGTGTCTTTGAACAGGATTTTGCAGGCGATCTTTCGGTATAGGTTTCCAATGTGTCGCTCTGAGGAGACGACGTCATTCACCATCTTTTTCAGCCAAACCATGTGAGTGGTAAGTAAGCTACTTCCCACACGGCCATTCCTGCGCCTATATATATATATATATATATATATATATATATATATATATAT
>NC_068993.1:54547884-54550022 GCF_001194135.2 Octopus bimaculoides
GATTCTTTCTGGTTTCTTGTTTCTTAGTATTCACTTTCGGTTTAAAGTACGTATTCTACTTCAACCACTTCTCGGGAAATCATAAATAAAATAGTCTAAACATAATACCATTGCACACATACACATGCACACACACACACACACACAAACACACACACGCACGCACACAAGAAGAAGAAGAAGAAGAAGAAGAAGAAGAAGAAGAAGAAGAAGAAGAAGAAGAAGAAGAAGAAGAAGAAGAAGAAGAAGAAAACTTCGTATACAATTAATGTTATGAACTTAAAATTTTGCATCCTTTAGCTGAGAAGGTTGATGGCAGCTTGCCATAAAGTTGGCAACACACGATGGAAGTCGCTACACACATGCATAACACACACACACACACACACACACTATCTATCTATCTATCTATCTATCTATCTGTCTGTCTGTCTATCCGTACGTATACATATTTACATGCACACTTATGCATACACTTTGTGCATGTGTGTGTGTGTGTGTGTGTTTGTGTGTGTGCGTACATGCGTGCGTGTAAAGACAACAGGTCACATACGAAGCAAAATTTATGTGCAGAGAAGAGTTTTACAAGGGGCATAACTGTTGTACTTCCAATTCTTCATATCCATCTTGTCTTCGTCGTCGTTGTTGTTGTTGTTGTTGTTGTTGTTGTTGTTGTTGTTGTTGTTGTTGTTTTAAAGAGAATCGATGGCGAGATCTGAACAGCAAGGCAACAAATTACTTTGCGGTATTTTTACTTGTATCCCTTAACATTCTAAATTCGCATTAACTTCCTTTCTTTTCTCGTCATGCAAAATCAAAATGAGCAAACCTGTTCAAGTCATGAGGGTAGATTCAATTGGCTACATCTGTAGCCAAACAGACGACATGCAGTTAAATGCCAAACACACAACACCCCTATCATCATCGTCGTCGTCATCATCATTACAATAGCCGCATCACCGAACACTGTGTTTCAGTTCGCTAATGTCACATTCCTAGCTGTAATATCTATAGACACCCTTGTAAACCAGCGAGCTGGCAGAATTGTTAGGGCGAAATACTTAGCGGAATTTCGTCCGTCTTTACGTTCTGAGTTCAAATTCCACCGATCTCGAACTTTGCCTTTCATCCTTTCGGAGTGAATAGAATAAGCACAAGTTGAGAACTTGTTGGACCTTGTGCCAACATTTAAAATCAATATCTATCGTGGACACCCTCTGCGCTTTTTGAAGCTCACATCATGGCAAAGACGTTCTCAAACGACGTGACAATACAAACAAGACACTGCGAACGAGAGGCATATGAACATCTTAACCAATCATATCTTGCCAATTGTAATAAATAGAAACAAAAAAGCTACAAGAGCTCCTATTTCGACTTCATACAGAACCAAGACGAGACAAGAATCTTTGTAGCCTGTCTCTCAATTTACCGACTGTAGCAGCTGAATCCGCTGTTTCTGTCATTAAAATGGGGAAAAGAACACCTGAGCCAGCTAGGGAAGGCAGGCTGCTAGAAGGCCCACGAGTTAGCTGCAGTCTTACGTGTCAAACATCAAATTGTTTTTTAGGGTGTTGAAATACTGTAATGGAGGTAGTGCAGGGGTGGTAGCGTAGCTGGGGTGGCAGTGTAGCTGGTGTTGACGGAGCTGGTGTGAGTGGTGGTGGTTGTGGTGGCGGTGCTTGTGCCTACGTAGATGGAGCGGGTGTAAGTGGTGCTGGTGGGGGTGGCGGTACCGGTGTAGATGGAAACGGAGTAGGTAGTGGTGGTGGTAGTGGTTATCGGCAGTGGTAGTAGCATAATGATGATGTAGTGATTGCTGTACAGTAGTGGTATAACGGTGTTGGCGGTGATGCTAATGTGTAGACATGGTGATGCTTGTGTTGTTGGTAATGGTGGTGGAAGTAGTAGTTGTTGTAGTAGTTGTAGTAGTAGTAGTAGTAGTAGTAGTAGTAGTAGTAGTAGTAGTAGTAGTAGTAGTAGTTGCAGGAGTAGTAGTAGTAGTAGTAGTTATTGCTGATTAATCCCAGTTAAGTGTTGTTTATTTACGTGTAGGCTACCATACTTGACATGGAGAGCTGAAAATTATTTTTAGCCAATTGAATGAAACTACAATCTTGAAAAAAAAAAAAAAAAAA
>NC_068993.1:54551041-54551369 GCF_001194135.2 Octopus bimaculoides
TATATATATATATATAAGTATATGTATATATATATATATGTTTGTGTGTGTGTGTGTGTGTGTGTGTGTATGTGTGTGTATAGCTATGTATGTATAGTAACACTACTGAACTATATATTCTAATTACGTGTTGACATAAATATCCAGATGGGATTTACATTGAATCCCCCCTCGCCCAACACCACCACCACCACACTCACACATGTGCGCGCACATATGTTAGATGCATATATATACACCCTCATATACACACCCACATATTAATGCACTCATACACACACACACACACACACACACCTAAGTACAGAAATGTACACGTTAAACAGTA
>NC_068993.1:54551379-54551790 GCF_001194135.2 Octopus bimaculoides
TATATATATATGCATATATGTCACTATACACAACCGTACACTCTTAAAGGGAACCTTGTATAGACAAATCTAAATATTTTTCAACGACTGAAGCAAAATGAGACGGCCACGGCTGGAAGGCCTTTCATCATATGTCTGCTCAATCAATGGTGAATGGTGAGATGAGGGTTAAACAACAGCAAAAGGACAATATGCACGTGACATATGCATAATTAGATAATTTGAGGAAAGACAATGAAATTAATTAGTGCTGTTTATCACTGGAAGGTAAGGAAGGATGAGACAAAGAAAGGAAAAGAGAAAGGAATAGAGTAAGAAAGGAAGAAAGGAAGAAAGGCAGGAAGGGAAACTAAAGAACAGACAGGATAATGGAATATGCGTATGTTGTGTATGTGTGTGTGTGTGTGTGCG
>NC_068993.1:54551920-54553599 GCF_001194135.2 Octopus bimaculoides
CACTGTGTGTATATATGTGTGCTGGTGTGTATGTGTTTATGCGTTCATACATACATGTACACACAGACACACACGCACACACACACACACGCACACACACATATATATATGTATGTATGCAAACACAAATGTGTGTAAGTGCATTCATACATATATACATATACACACGAGCATACATACATACATATATATATGTATATATGTATATATGCAAGCACAAACATATATGTAAGTACATATATGCATATATACATACAAACACATACACACATATATGTATGTGTGTGTGTGAGGGAGAGAGAGAGAGAGAGATTGGCATTAGTGTGTCAGCTGTAAGTAATGACATATTGACGGTAAATAACTCACTAATTGCTATATTCGAGCCGTTGACACCTCTCACATGCAATGTGGTTTTTAATCATTCTACTATCCAAACTCTTCCTCCTCCTCCTCCTCCTCCTCCTCCTACTACTACTACTACTACTACTACTGCTGCTGTTGCTGCTGCTGTTGCTTCTGCTGCTGCTGCTACTGCTGTTGTGGCTGCAGCTTTTGTTGCAGCTGCTGCTATCTTTACCATTGTCGCAGCTGTTGTTAACAATGATTTTTCAGTTGGTTGCTGGACTTGCTAGAAATAGCGGTCAAATCTCCCTAACCCTAACCCTTTGCATCTTAAATGAGCAAATCAAACAGAAACGACGCATTGGAGAATGAATGCAGACCGGAAAAGACCATGCTTAGGAAAAAAAAAAAGAAAAATGGATGAGTGATGACTGATGGAATGTCTTTGATCATTAGTCTGCACAGACACGACTAACTTACAGCTAAAAAACAACGAAGTCAGCGCCTCAAGTGCAAAATAACGATAACGCCATTATTTATATAATCCGTTCGGATGCCTTGACTGACAGCAACCGCACAGGTTTTACAGAGAACAATTCCAAATTCATATACTATTGTGTTGAGTCAAAAGTTTTGCAATATTTTGGTAATTTATTTGCTTTATTGATGAACAACACAGTAGAGGCCATCGTGTGGCACCGTCTGAAGCCACCTTTCTGCCAGTTCTTTGATTCCACGTTGACACCAGTTCTTGTCTGTGATTTCCTACGCTCGCGACGCTTCGTCAACCAAGAGGAGGTGGAAGCTTCAGTGAAGGAGTTCTTCGCCTCGAAGAACAAGAACTGGTATCAGCATAGGATCAAAGAACTAGCAGAAAGGTGGCTTCAGATGGTGCAACACGATGGCCTCTACATTGAATGCGAAGCCGCTTTTCTTGTAACTTTAGGAATAAAGCAAAATAAGGTACCAAAATATTTATTTCTTTATTGCCCACAAGGGGCTAAACATAGAGGGGACAAACAAGGACAGACAAAGGGATTAAGCTGATTACATCGACCTCAGTGCATAACTGGTACTTATTTAATCGACCCCGAAAAGGATGAAAGGTAACATCGACCTCGGTGGAATTTGTACTCAGACCGTAACGGCAGACCGCTCGGCGTGCAAACGATTCTTATTTCTTTATTGCCCGCAAGGGGCTAAACATAGAGGGGACAAACAAAGGGATTAAGTCGATCACATCGACTCCAGAGCGTAACTGGTACTTATTTAATCGACCCCGAAAGGATGAAAGGCTAAGTCGGCCTCGGCGGAATTTGAACTCCGAACGTAGCGGC
>NC_068993.1:54556109-54557657 GCF_001194135.2 Octopus bimaculoides
GGAAATGGGTGTAGTGTGAGGAAAGGGTGTGTGTGTGCGTGAGAGAGAGAGAGAGAGGAAGAGAGAGAAAGAGAGAGAGAGAGAGAGTGAGAGAGAGAGAGAGAGAGGAAGAGACAGAGAGAGAAAAAAGGAGCGACAGAGGGATAAGAGAGAGAGAGAAGCAATTGGCTACCCCAGACATGTATACGCATGCAGACATATATACGCATACATGTATAAACATAGACAGAAAAATACGTATATACATACGTAAACGTTGGCATATATGCATATATATACACACACGCATATATAGAGACCAAACATTAGCGTATAAACACAAACATATACCCACATGCACACACATATACATATATAAACTGACACAAACATACACACACACGCACGCATTTTCATACATATGCGTATACATATAAACAAACTCACACATGCAGAAAGAAATGTACCTACATACAGATACACACATACACACAGACTGACACTTACACACAGTTACACACAGAAACAGAATTACTGTTTAATTCAGTGAGTAGGTGAACTTATTCCAACAACTGCTCTCCCACCCCACACGTTATTTCTCACTTCTGCTCTTTATTTTATCTTTTTTTTTTTGGTTTTTGAAAAAAACAAAAACAAATGACAAAATGGAGGATGGACGTCAATGAAAAATAGGCGAGGTGGGTGTTATGTGGACCGGGGTGAGATGTACCCGGATGTCGTAGTTTTCAAGTGTGAAGCTCTTCAGTTTAAATACTAAATGGGTGGGCCATGTTTATAGGGGGAAACAACGGAACTCGAACCCTATGAGTCAAGTTAAGTCTGTGAGTAAGGGCGAGATGGTGATGGTGGTGGTTGGCGGTGGGGGGAGCGAACGAGAGCAGTGAACTTACAAATTCGGAAAGATAATGGTGTTACTTAACCTCCTAAGTCAGCCTTGAGGCAGTAGACCTCGAATCACATTTGTTCCAACTGTAACCATTCCATTTATATTTTGTCATAATGGGCGCTTGTCTATATTATCTGATGAGTCAACTCCGTTATTTAAATTTGCTTCTCAGATTTCTAATTGAATTGGAATATGGAACATCATAAGGGAAGATAAGCACAATACGGTTTAGGCAAACAGGTATGTAAATAATACATGGAAGAGATGGACAGAACTGCCGTGGAGTCTGTTATTGTAAAGACAGAGGCAGCTCTGTAGTCAGATGAAGAGTCCGACTATACATATAAAACACACAGACATATGCACACACGTACAGGAACACACACACACACATGCTCAAACACGCATACAAACACACACAAACATACACACGCTCACACACACATGTATATCTGTTTGTATGTATAAATAAACGTGCACGCATGTGCGTGTATTTGTGTGCGCGTGTGCGCGTGTGCATGTATTAATTGCTGGTAATGTATGTGCGTATGCGTGCGTGCGTACAAGTAGATAGATATATACTCACACACACACATATACATATTTACATATATATGCATATATATATATAAATATATATGTATATATAAGCATATATATAT
>NC_068993.1:54557912-54559692 GCF_001194135.2 Octopus bimaculoides
ATATATATATATATATATATATATAGAATATATACTTGTATATATGTATATGAGTGTGTTTTCACATACATATATGTGTGTGTATGTGTGTGTATGTGTAGTCATATTGTAGGGACAGACAACAGTATAGTTTATGTACAGTGCTTAGTAGAGATGTTATCTCTGGACTGGAACATAAATGGCCTAATTCTCAGTTTTTATGTACCATAGGTCCGTTATTGTTTGCCCCTAATGAAAGCCGCAACACATAACAACTCTATATGAGTATGTTCTCTTTCAAAAAGCTAGAGAAAAACAATTCCTTTCGCTTTGGGTCTTCGAACCTTTTCAAAACTTGAAGTTGTCTTTTCTCTTTGTGTGCTGTGCCGAACTCGCGGATTATTTACATTACATACACATACACACATACGAAGAAACGAAATTTCCATATACACTCATATCCTGTTTGAAACAGGCTTCCTACCCCCTCCATAAAACATCTAGACATTCCTAACGATGTAATCACGGAACACCTTTTCTTGCCCATCTGTTCCTATCAACTTGTAATGCGCACTAACATCACCCATCCTTTACATATTCACCGACCCATTCCAAGAAAACTTTCACAGGTTCCTCGGGTACAAACTCGTACCCTTTCGACCAACAGCTTTAAAACACACACACACACACACACATACACTACTACGAACTGACACAGTTGTTGGCAGAAGCCATAAGTTTCAGAGTCATACTACTGCGCAGGCGCACTGGAAACTTTTTGAAATAGCAGACGACTGCATGGCTGGATAACTGCGTATAGTTGGACGCATATAGCTAGTTATGTGTGGCTGGATGTGTATGTACAGATGTGTATGTACGAATGTGTATGTATGTGTATGTACTTAGTTCATATTGTTAGCTGGCAGCTAACAACAACATTGTTTCTATATGATCTTTGCTTCTTTCACACACACGCACACGTGCGCGCCTTAGAAAATAAAGAACTCAATACAATAAAAACGAGCGAACAATAATATTTAATTATAAAATTGCTGACCGTTTCGTTTTCAATTTGAAACTGTCAAAAGCATTGATTGCAAGGTCTCAATTTTTCTTTTACAGAAAGAGATATATCATCGGTAACGAGAAGGAAACGAAGAAAAGGAAGACGAAAGCAACAAGGTGTGAAATTGGACGGAGTAAAGTGTCAATAGACAACGTTTATATTCAATTTTTGAGTAAAAATAGCGAAAAAACAGTGACTACTGGTGTAATTTTTGAAAAATTAAAAGTATATTCAATTGCTTGTTAAGAAAAGGAAGTAATTTATACCAACTAATTACGAGAAAAATGTTTACTGCAAGATAGGGAGTCGAATAAAAGTTAATTTAACAAGACTCGAGTGGTTAAGAAACTCGCTATGTCAGAATGTGGTTCCGAGTTCAGTTCCACTGCGCGGCACCTCGGGCAAGTGTCTTCTGCTATAGCCTCAGAGTCGACCAATAATGCCTTGTGAGTGAATTTGGTAGACGGAAACTACATGGAAGCCTATCGTGTATGTACACATACGCGCGTGCACTAACACACACATCGACACATATAAAGGCGTGGTTGTGTGGTAAGAAGCTTGATTCCCAACCACATGGTTCCAGGTTCAGTCAACCAGCAGGGCACTTAGGGCAACTATCTACTATAGATACGGGCTGATCAAACTCTTGTGCAAGTGTCTTCTACTATAGCCTCGTGAGTGGATTTGGTAGACGGAAACTGAAAGAAGCCCGTCGTATATATGTATATGTAT
>NC_068993.1:54559802-54560827 GCF_001194135.2 Octopus bimaculoides
CTTGACAACCGATGGTGTTGTGTTTACGTCCCCGTAACTTAGCGTTTCGGCAAAAAGAGACCTATAGAATAAGTACTAGGCTTCCAAAGAATAGGTCCTGGGGTCGATTTTCATGACTAAAGGCGGTGCTCCAGCCTTTCAAATGACTGAAACAAGTAAAAGAGTAAAGAGTAAGTATTAGGGGTCGATTCATTTGGCTAAAAATTGTTCCAGGCAGTGCTCCAGCATGACCGCAGTCTAATAATTGAAACAAGTAAAAATAAAACGTAAAAGAAATACATGTACGTATGCTTTTTTGCACATTCAAATGTGTATAAATGAGATAAGAATTTCTTTATATGGCTGTCAGGTTCAAAAGAATGTGTTAATTAATTGTGAGGACTATCTTTAGCTAATTCAATTGGTGAGCGGAATTTATGCTAACTTTTATTGGGCCCTGGAAGCAATTGTTAGTCTTTTACGTTTGAATTAGATTATTAAAGAGTGAAAAAACTATGGGAGGTAACTAACAAAGACAAGTAATGGAAATACAAGATATATTTGAGCATACGCTCATAGATGCGCCTCCACTCACATATAAATAGTGGCATATGAAAGGAAGAATCTGGCAATATACATATATACGTATAAATCTTACGTATACGTAAGATTTATATGTAAAAACTATAAAGGCTTCAGAGACATATAAATAAGCAATGCATACGGGTACATATGTATATGTACTCTTATACATATAGATGCATACACACACAAACATACACATACATGCATGCATATGTGTTTGTTTTGCACACATACATATATATATACACATATATATAATTCCTTTCAGATGTGGGTTCGCATCCCACGGGCAGTCTTCGACTTCAGTCCAAAGTGATTTTAACCCAATATTTAAATACTTCGAGAGTTAGGGACAGTGTTCCTAAAAAAGAATAATTACACGTTCTCGAAGTCTCTACATTGTTACGAAGTCAATGCACACACACACACACACACACACACACACACACACACACACACAC
>NC_068993.1:54561488-54564446 GCF_001194135.2 Octopus bimaculoides
TGTGTGTGTGTGTGTGTGTGTGTGTGTGTGTGTGTGTGTGTGTGTGTGTGTGTATGTGTTTGTAAACCGCTATTTTCATGTGGCCGTGGACAGTTTCTGATAAATGCCAGAGAAATAGTTGGGGTCGGGGCAGGAAGCACATTCTCTCCACTGACCTCTTTCACAACCGCTAATGCACTGGCTATTCACTGCAACAAATCCACTGGTTACACGCTACAACGTAATCCAGTGGCCATTCTCTACAGCTGATGCATTCAGTGCATTTTCTATTTGCAACAGATGTAGTTGAAAATAACCTATTTAATTCCAATGTTAACGTCTGTAATTACTGAATAATGAACTCAACACGCACAAGTCACTGGCGCCTCAAGTGAACTAACAAGATTCTTCATGGACGTTGTTGTAGGTGTGTTTGATGTAGTGGTCGTGTGTTGTAAGTGTAGTGCCAGTGTTATTTTTAGTGTTATTGTCATTAGTGTACGAGTGGCAGTGTATTGTAAGTGTAGTAGTCATGGTGTTCTCTTGTTATTGTAACCGTTAGTAAGGCGGTGAGCTCTGCGGAATCGTTAGTTCGCTGGGCAAAATGCTTAGCGGCATTTCCTTCTGTCTTCGTGTTCGGAGTTCAAATTCCGCTGAGGTCGACTTTGTCTTTTATCCTTTCAGGGTCGATAACATAAGTAGCAGCTCAGCCCTGGGCTTACTGTTAGTGAAGGCGCGTGGCTTAGTGATTACAGTACTCGGCTCACGATCATAAGGTCGTGAGTTCGATATCCGGCGACGCGTTGTGTCCTTGAGCAAGACGCTTTATTTCACATTACTTCAACCCACTCAACTGACAAAATTGAGTTGTGACCATAATTCAAAGGGCCAGCTTTGTCACATTCTGTGTCACGCTGAATCACTCTCAGAACTAACTACGTTAAGGCTACGCGTGTCTGCGGAGTGCTCAGCCACTTGCATGTTAATTTCACGAGTAAGCTGTTCCGTTGATCGCATCAACCGGAACACTCGTCGTCGTAACCGACGGGGTGCCAGCTTAGTGTGATACTAGTTGTGTAAGTGCGGTGGTGCTGGTTCTATTATTACGGGTAGCGGTGCAGTTGTGATCTGTTGCTGTGAGTGTGGTCAGTGGTCGCGTGCTGTAAGTATGCTGCTGTCACTGTGATGGTGTGGTAATGATGGTGCGTAGTGCGATTGTACTTGTATCCACTTCTAAATGCGTATCAGGACAATTACCCACTAGGACAATTACAACCCGGAGGATAATTCTCCCAACGACAACTACCCCCAGGACAATTACCCCCCTCCCCCATGGTTAATTACTCTCTCTCTCCAATATATTAAGAAGTCTTAAATCATCATCTGTTGTCCTCAAGGGGACTATTGTCCATGGGGACTATTGTCCATGGGGACTATTGTTCATGGGGACTACTGTCCTAGACTCTATAAACGTGATAGCCCAAGTGTTTTGTGTGATTGCGGCAGTGTATTTGTGAGTGCCGTTGTCGTCTGTGTAACTGTTTGTGTGGTAGTAGTGTTGGGTATTTTGTTGTGTGGTAGTAGTGTTGGGTATTTTGTTGTGAGGTAGCGGCAGTGTGTTCGTAAGTGTAGTTGCTGTCTGTTTGTTGTTTGCGTGGTAGTAGAGATGTGGTGTAAGTGTGATAGCCGCAGTATGTTTGTAAATGTATTTGTGGTCCGTGTTGCAGTTAGTGTGGTAGTAGAGGTGTGGTGTAAGATCTGTTAGTAGTAGCAGCGTTAATGTGCTTGTAAGTGTAGTTGTCATAGTATTTTGTTGTTAGTGTTGTAGTATTAGTGTGTTGTAAGCATGCCACCGTTGTAGCTGTGTTGTTGGTGTTGTTAGTATGCAGCCGGTGTTGTTGTTATGGCGATGTTACAGCAGACACAACATTAACATTAGGTCACCCTGTTTCTCAAACTTCAGCACTGAAGAGTTCTAATTCTTGTCCGACATTTTTTTCTTCTTATCTTCGCATTTTAGAAGCACGCATTTTTTTTTCTATAAATATTATCTCAATTTCAAAATATCATTACGTAACACTAGTAGTGACTGTTGATACTAGTGTTGCTTCTACTACTAATACTGCAGTTGTTGTTACTGATGCCGCTATCGATGCAGATATAACTGTTGCTGCAATTGATACAATGTGACGCAGCGAACGCCACTGCTGTTGATGTTGGTGCGGTAGACAACAAGAATCAGCGAAGCTCAGGACAAAACGCTCTGCGGTATTTAGTCACTTTAACTTTCAGGTTCAAATCCTACCCAAGTCGATTTCACTCCTACCGGGGATGGATAAAATAGGGGGCTGACAGTCAAGTATTGGGGATCAATCAGTTTAACCAAATATATACACTTGTTTCACAGGTTGAGATATCATGTATATAAGTTAGATACAATTTTTATTGCTTTTCATAACTGTTGATGTTGATCGTTTTATTGTTGTTACTGTAATTATCATCATTGTTGTTGTGATTCTTGTTTAACACAGAACCTTCAGAGGAAAGCGTAAGAAAGTATCAGCTGTTAGCAATCAGTGGAATTACTAAGGTAACAAGCATTTTTTAATTAAGATTTTAGGAACTTTGCGAAGGTTCCAAGCAGTGCAATTTTCTGTAGGTGCTCCATCTTCACATTTACTCCTATCTTTATTATAATAATAATAATAATAATAATAATAATAATAATAATAATAATAATAATAATAATAATAATAATAATAATTATTATTATTATTGCCTTTGCACAGCGTCTATCGCTGGAGATGTACTACGGTGTCAGCTGTTCACTACCAGTAACACCTCTTAGTTTTCGAGCACCTTCCGGAGTATTCGAGCGCTTCCAAGCAGTGCTGTTTTCTGATTATTATTATTATTATTATTATTATTATTATTATTATTATTATTATTATTATTATCATTATCATTATTATTATTATT
>NC_068993.1:54564456-54565494 GCF_001194135.2 Octopus bimaculoides
ATCATTATCATTATTATTATTATTATTATTATTATTATTATTATTATTATTATTATTATTATTATTATTATTATTATTGTTGTTGTTGTTATTAACGCAGCGAGCTGGCAGAATCATTTGCAGAAAAGGCAAAATAATGTTTCGCAGCATTTTGCATCTCTGCATCTTCTGAGTTCAAATTCCACCGAGTCGTCTTTTCCTTTCATTCTTTCGGGGGTCGATAAATTAAGTAGCGGTGAAGCACTGGGGTCGATGTAATCAACTAGTCCCCTCCCGCAAATTTCAGACTTTGTGCCTTTAGTAGAAAGGATTATTATTATTATTATTATTATTATTATTATTATTATTATTATTATTATTATTTGTGGTCTTTGCACAGCTTCTAACGCTGGAGATGTACTACGGTGCCAGCTGTTCACTACCAGTGAACTAAGTATTATTATTATCATCATCATCATCATCATCATCATCATCATCATCATCATCATCATTGTTATTATTCAGAATGCGTAGAGTACTGGACGAATGCTTTGTCTTGGGCTGAATGTCATTCCTTTAAGACCCAGTGACAAAACAAAATAGTTGTTACCGTTGTTAATTTAACAAACCTGTTTCATATCATCAGCCACATCTCTTAATTATTCTACACCTAATTAATCACCGCCCGCAGTCTGCCAATAACGCAAGGATTAATTGTTATTGGCATGCTCCCTAGAAAAACCGACCGGTGCTAAACGTTTGTAGTAGTAGTAGTAGTAGTAGTAGTAGTAGTAGTAGTAGTAGTAGTAGTAGTAGTAGTAGTAGTAGTAGTAGCGGTGGTGGAGATAGTAATAATGTTAATAGTAGAGTTGGTAGTAATAGTGGTAGTAATAATAGAATTGTTATTATTATTATTATTATTATTATTATTATTATTATTATTATTATTAGTAGTAGTAGTAGTAGTAGTGATTGTTGTAGTATTGGTAATATTGGTGGTGATGGTGGTGGTGGTGGTGGTGGTGGTGGTTGCAGATGAGTGAAAGAGTGTCGGGAAAT
>NC_068993.1:54566542-54569234 GCF_001194135.2 Octopus bimaculoides
TATATATATATATATATATATATATATATATATATATATATATATATATGCATGTATGCATAAGTGTATGTATGTATGTATGCATGCTTGTATGTAGTCACAAGTGTCTCTTACTTTACGTACATACATACATATATATTTATGTGTGTGTGTGTGTGTGTGTGTGTGTGTGTAAAATGCGGAACAGATAGAGTGCAGAAGTATATTAATAGTAATCATAATCCGCTGATTATATACACCCGCGCGTATCACTTCGATTGTATAGAGTCAATGGCAGAGAGCGAACAAGCTGCGCTCTGTTAGCACTGTCCCCCACCCCCCGAGTCGGGTAGGTACATCGAGTGTACGGCCCTCATTCTGACCAGAAAGGCTCATTTATTTGACAGCTCTACATAAAAGGTCAACATAATTAAGCTTCTGTAAACACATGTCACGTGACACGTGACATTTGACTGTTGTTGTGTTGGGTGTCTCTTTAAGGTGGTTCTGTGTACACACTGAGTGACAAGCTGTGTACAAATACATGCAAAATGCATCCACACGCGCACACACACACACACACAATGAATATATATATATATTCACGGTGGTGCACCAGCATGACCGCAGCCACTTGGCTAAAACACATAAATAAATAAATATATATATATATATATATGTGTACACACATAAATTAATTTTTGACAACAAACATCCTCACGACCACTTTCCTTGGCTTTTGACACTTATCTTGCACACACACACACACACACACACACACACACACACACACACAAACACACACACACACACACATGCATACACACACACACACACACTACCGCACACGTACACATTTGTATTTATAAGGTAATATGACTTGACTTAATGTCTGGCCTGTCATTGGACTTTCAGCTTTTCTAGTACTGCAGCATTTGTTACCCTGTATTTCCAGCTTATCCTGTCCAATCTGCAAAGGATCCAAATTTCAAAAGCATCCAAATTTTTCACCATAGTTGTGTACATTCTCCAAGTTTCCATCCCGTAAAGGACAATCGGAGCCTTAATTTTAGATGCAGTGTTATGTCTTATGAAGTGAAGACATTTTCCCCTTCTTATGCCAATGATAACCCAAATAAAAGCGATGCAACAAGTAATACAAATACCTATTTCTGTGTACACTGGATAATTCTCAGTCTCTCCACTCAGACTTGAATATATTTCACTGACAGGCATCTAATAATATCGAAAGATGAATGTTACTGTCGCTAACTGACTTTACAAACCAGATCCTTTATAATTTACATTACCCACATTATCTAGAGACTTCGATCAGCAGATCATATTTGATTGTTCTTTTTAAGGACTTTATCCCACACACATTCAAGAGGAAGGTTTTATATACTTGTTCCTTGGATAACCTCAGGTGATAAAAGTTTTTCATCTTAATGTATTATATATGAGACATTCGTATTTCAACTGGAGTTCGGTGGCTTTAGGAAGAGATGTGTTCTGGGGCCGGGGGATGAAAAGCTTTTCTGGAGAAGAAGGATTGGTTGGATAAGTATTTAGCGCAAATGTTGGAGCTGGCTGAGTAAACGGAACAGAAATGGTTGCATATGATGGGCCTGAATGGCAATGTTATCAGCTTTCTGAAACACTGAACCAGTTTTAAACTGTTATGTATCAGCTTTCATCTTACATCTGAAGTTTTGAACCAATGTTGGTCGATTGGGACGGCTGACACGTCTCACTTGCAACGAATTCTTTATTCTTTTCTGGTGTCACAAAAGAACAGAACTGCTTTTTTTTTCTTAACCCTAAGAGCGCTAGCTGCACACAAATGAAATTCTGGCGACGGAATTAACAGATGTCACTGTCACTATACTCTCACTAACACAACAAAGCAACAACATAGAACCACCATATTACTTGTTAATCGATCGAATGTCAGCTGAACGTGTTACACAAAGAGATTTATTCCACATGGCAGACTTTATTGACAGGAGAGTGATAATATAAAGGGGAGAAAACTGGCATTTTCTATTACAATATCTGATAAGCTCTCTCTCTCTCTCTCTCTCTCTCTCTGTATGTATCCATCTCTGTGTCTGTCTGTCTGTCTCTATATATATGTACATACAGGCGCGCGCGCTCACACAGACACACACACACACACACACACACACACACACACACTCACACACACAAACACACATGCAGATATATATACGAAACCCCTGACAGTTTATCCAGCAACGCCTCTATAGAGGGGGTTAGTATATGCTGTCAATGGACACGTTGAACATGGTCGCCCGGCTACGGAAAGAGATTGACAATAATTTAGACACGGTTCAGGTCTAATGAGGACGCTGTTGACGTCACACACACACACACACACACACACACACACAAACACACACACACACACACTGACCTATAAACAACCGTTTATCACTCGACTGAATCGACAAAGTGGGATTGAGTAGGAATGTGAGAGTGTTGGCGTGTGGCGAAGTGGAGGTTAATAAGTGGACATTTAATAAGTTAAGGTGGATAATTTCGAGATTTATGGCAATCTGGAAGCCGAAAGCTGGTGACATTGATGTCTTTGCAAAGACAGAAAGGTGTTAATTAGAGACGGAAGTGAAACGAACCAATTTCAACTGGGACTGGAAACTGGATCGTCGACTGGTTTCAACCGAGACTCTGC
>NC_068993.1:54569651-54570188 GCF_001194135.2 Octopus bimaculoides
ATGCATGTATTTGCTTGTCAGCTGCTCCAATGTGTGTCTAAGTTATATATAAGATATATATGTGTGTGTATATGTGTCCGTGCGCACGTGCATACACACACACGGATATATACAGATACATATCTCTCTCTATACATATATACACATATATATATACCTTTTGTGTGTGTCTATATATATATATATATATATATATATATATATTTACGTATATATATACATATATATGTATATAAATTTATATATAGAAATATGAGTGCATTTCCGCACAAACGCACACGTATACACACATACTAAAACACACACATACATACTCACTAATGCACACACACATACACACACGCATGTACATAAAATATGACTGAGCGTGCAGGTCATGTGTACGTTGTACATACGCATTTAAGTATTTTTATGTGTATATGTCGGCGATATCTAAGTGTTCACAAACGTAATATGTGGGTGTTTGCATATATATATATATATATATATATATAGTGTAGTATATTGCCACTTAAGTGTGGCTGACCCCTAGGGGTG
>NC_068993.1:54570394-54572894 GCF_001194135.2 Octopus bimaculoides
ATATATATATATATATATATATATATATGTAGTGTGTGGGTGGGTGTGCGCGCGCTTGTGTGTGTATATTGTATGCATCTGTGTTCAATAGTGAGTCACAAAACTGAATTAAATCTAAATAAAATTGGCCTCAGTGTGACGTCACGACACCCCACCCCCGCCCTAACAGAAATTAACATCAATCGAAACATATGGGCATGTATGTACGTACGTACGTATGTGTGCATGTATGTGTTTATGTGTATCTGTGCGTGTAGATATGCATATATATCTACGAATGGATGTACGCACGACGTATGCATATACATACATATTCACTCACACACACATATATACGCGCATGTGTGTGTGTGTTTGTGTGTGTGTTTGTTTTTATGTTCAGTTCTAATGAAAACAATTTTACATTAATCTGATAGGTTGCTCTATAATTTTGTAAAGTACAAATTTATTATCCTTATACAAAAAGTGTTGCTGATAGTGACTTTGACGTTTCGATCAATCTCGGCTAGCTAAGTCATCATCGTTCTGTACACACACACACACACACTTACACACACGTGTGTGTGTGTGTCTATAATCACTGCTACCACTCTTATTACAACCACGGATACTACACAAACAACATTAACACAGCAACCACCACAATGGTGGTCGTTGTGTTGGGAGTGTTTGGGTAGTAGTGGGCGATGGTGGTATTATGGTAGTGCTACTGTTGTAGTTATGAATGTGCTGGTGGTGGCGGTGTTGGTGGTGGTGGTGCTGGATTGATGTGTAATTGGAAGACATGATAGATCATTATGGCTACTAAAGTGACATCTTCAGATTCAATTTTACCGGAAGTGAACCCAACACACACGTGACAGCTGCTGCATCTGTAATTGACCCCCGTTGTAGAAGTCATCTGAGGTTAGTGATACAATAACAACAATCGGGTGTACAACATCATCATCATCATCATCATCATCATCATCATCATCATCAGCAGCAGCAGCAGCAACAACAACAACCGTTATATGATTTATCTTTTACTTGTTCCAGTCATTACACTGCGACCATGCTGGGGCACTGCCTGAAGAAATTTTAGCCGAATGAATGGGCCCCAGTACTTTTCTGTTTAAATTTTTTTTTTTATAAAGCCTGATACTTACTCTATTGTCTCTTCTGCTGAACCGCTAAGTTATGGGAACGTAAGCACACCAACACCGGTTGTAATGCAATAGTGGGGAGGACAAACATATACACACACACACACGTATAATATATACGACCGACAGGCTTCTTTCAGTTTCCGTCTACCAAATCCATTCACAAGGCTTTGGTCGGCCCAAGGTGTCTATGTTGAGAATCGGTGACTATGTTGATAAGTAGGGATGTGATCCACAGAGGACCAGCCTCCTTTTGATGTATGATACATGTTCCTGTGTTGGTAATTATACCTGTCCTAAACAAAATGGCATTACTTTTTGATCCAGCCTCGTAATTTGCGGCAAACTTGTTTTGGCTCATTACATTATTAGTTCAAATCTCGCCGAAGGCAACTATGCATTTCAACCTTCCAGGGCCGATTAAATAAAGTACTAGTCAATTATTACCGGGAAAGTCATCACTAGCAGCTATTGGACTGAAAAACACATTTAATTACCAAAATGCAATCATATACGGCGAGATATTTACTTCAGTCACTCGCCAAATGCTAAGATTTTCTTTTACTATCTTTCAGAAAATATCTCAAAGAAACCGTTAGGACATTGCAACTGTTTGACACAGAGACGTAACTGTCTTTTAGAAATATGACAGACGTTGATAGGTCATCGCTAACTGTTTGCCATAGACATGTGACTGTCTTTCAGAAAATATCTCAAAGACACCACTAGGACATCACATCTGTTTGACAGAGATCTGTCAGGACATCGCAACTGCTTGACATAGAGATGTACTGTCTTTCAGAATGCCATTAGAACATCACAACAGTTCGACATAGATAGATATATGACAGCCTTTCAGATATCTTCTGAAAGGCGGTTACATTAGTCATAAGTTTTACACAAGGAAACGAAATGTTTCTCGAAAGAAATCTTACAGAAGATCGTTACAACATCACATCTATTTGATAAAAACCTTTCGCTTAGTAGGAAGATATTTCACAGGCACTGTACAATAGTTACACATCTTACGCTGAGAAAAAGTAGATGACTGAAGCACTAAGTGTAGACGTTAGGACTTAAGTTGTCCTCCTTCATAACTGAAACGAGAGCAGCCTCCTTTATTACTTATCTCAAGATTTCAACTTCTCAGTCTTCCACTAATGCAGTCTCTGGTACTTCACAGAAGCCCACTTGTGTGTACTTAAGTGCCATTCCAAAATAAATAAAGTGCTATATACACACATTTATACACGCAAACACACACACACTCACACACATGCACACACACGCTCACGCACACATATTCACAGGCGTTCGCGCGCGCACACACATACTTATAGGTATAATCTTTATCG
>NC_068993.1:54574946-54575655 GCF_001194135.2 Octopus bimaculoides
AAAAAAAAAAAAAAAAAAAAAAAAAAAACCCAAATAAGCGTAAAAAGAACCTGATGAATTTTTAATCTGTTAAAAGAGATTACATATTTAGATATTAGTTTTCTTCTTCCTCGCCTCTTCTTCCATCCACATCGTTAGATAATCTCTAAAAGGGATGGGATTGTTATACATCGGCCCCATCCCAGATTCCAGCAAATTATTCATTGGGTTTATCTCAGCTTCCAGCGTCCTGGGCCTGTTCCCATACACGACTTCTAAATATTGCGCATACCCCGTTTCTTTAGGCCTTGCCAAGTGGTTCTCAACCGGGGTCCGTATGACCCTTCGGGGTCCACATGACCCTTCGGAGGTTCACATGACCTTAAGGGTCCACATGACCTTTGGGGGGTCCGCATGACTTTAGGGGGTTCACATGACCTTTGGAGGTCCACATGACCTTTGGAGGTCCACATGACCTTTCGGAGGTCCACATAACCTTTGGGGGTCCACATGACCCTTCGGGTGTCCACATGACCTTTGGGGGTCCACATGACCTCAGGGGTCCATATAAGATTTCGTTATTAAAGTTTAGGTGCAATAAATATATAAATATATATATATATATATATATGTATGTGTGTGTTTGTGCCGCCAACATCGCTTGACAATCGATGCTGGAGTAACTTAGCGGTTCGGCAAAAAGAGACCGATATAATAATTATTAGGCTTA
>NC_068993.1:54576134-54577933 GCF_001194135.2 Octopus bimaculoides
GTTCACTGAAGTGTGACGGCACAAAAGATAACACTTAGAATTAACGTTATCCGCGAAGATATCTTTGGGGATGTATAGCAAGCGCTACCAACACCGTGACCACCACCACCACCACCACCACCACCACTACCACCATAATAACTACCATTATTAGCACTAGTACCTCCACTTCTATCTGACATCACAATACTTTTCAGCACCATAGCACCCCACCATCACCACCACCACCACCACCACCACTACCACCATAATAACTACCATTATTAGCACTAGCACCTCCACTTCTATCTGACATCACAATACTTTTCAGCACCATAGCACCACCACCATCACCACCACCACCACCACCACTACCACCACCACCATCATCACCTCCCCCCCCCTGCAGTGCGCGTGGTTGTATGTTAGAAGTCGCTAGAGATGTCCATCATGATTTCCAAACACTTGACCACACATTGTTATGGTCCGTGAAGTTTGACCATGCGTACTGTTTTGCCCTGAGCGGGGGTGATGGGGGTGAGGGGGAGGGAGGAAGAAGAGAGTGAGTGGTCAGTGTCGACAGACGAGAGATTGTTCGGAAATACAGTATATATATATAATCAGTGAGGGTGCTCAGCGCGCGATCGTAAGGGTGTGAGTTCGATTCTCGGCAGCGCGTTGTGTCCTTGAGCAAGACACTTTATTTTTAAATTTTTTACTTGTAATTCAAAAGAGCTAGCCATGCCACATTCTGTGTATGTGCCTCTCTCTCCCTGAGAACTACGTTAAGAGCACGCGTGTCTGTGGAGTGCTCAGCCACTTGCACGTTAATTTCACGAGCCGGCTGTTCCGTTGATCGGATCAACTGGAACCAATCGTCATCATAACCGACAGAGCGCCGGTTATTTTTCCTTTCTTTTTTTTTATATATTACCACCCCTTCAGTAAGATTCTAAATCAATTTTACAGACGAACTGTTGATAGGATTTCGAGTCCTACTAAAGTCAATCGGCAATATCCTTTCTTACTATAGGCACAAAGCCTGAAAGTTGGGGAAGGGGACCGGTCGTAACTGGTACTTTTTTAATCGACCCGGAAAGGATGAAACGCAAAATCGACCTTGGTAGAATTTGAACTCAGAATGTAAAAACGGACGGATGCTGCTTAGCTTTTTGTTCGGCGTGCTAACGATTCTGCCAACTCGCCGCCTTAGTGTAAATAATAATAATAATAATAATAATAATATGATCCTTTCTACTGGAAGCACAAGGCCTCAAATTAAGAGGGTGGGGACAAGTCGATTACAACGACCCCAGTGTTTCACTGGTACTTAATTTACCGATCCAGAAAGGATAAAAGGCAAAGTCGACCTCGGTGGAATTTGAACTCAGAACGTAAAGACGAAATACCGCTAAGTATTTTGTCCATCATGCTAACGTTTCTGCCAGCTCGCTGCCTTACGACAATCGTTAAAATCGCCAACAGAATCAGTTGACTTTTCGAATTTTCTTTGTTTTTTAGGTATCTCTTTTGCTTTGCTGTTTTTCATTTCTTGTTATCAAATCACTGCCTCGTTCTTCATTCGTTATATTATTATAAAGCATTTTCGCTACATCTCAGGACATCGTCGTCGTCGTCGTCATCATCATCATAATTGTCATCATCATCATAATTGTCATTATCATCATAATTGTCATGATTGTCAACGTCATCATCGTTGTCGTCAGTCATCATCATCATCATTGCTGTCGCTGTCCTCGTCATCGTCGTCATTAGCAACAGTCCCACCACCCCTACCACCAGCACCAGCACCACAACCA
>NC_068993.1:54578359-54580820 GCF_001194135.2 Octopus bimaculoides
ACACACACACACACACACACACACACACACACACACACACACACACATACACACACACTCTCAATGCAACACTATTTTTTCCCTTGAGGCTATTGGACCGACTGAGAAAACTAGAATATACGAAGCGCTGTTGTTTTTTTCCTATTTACACACGTTTATAACAGCGGGCAAGATTATAGAAGAGGTGGTTATATGTATATGTGCCTTGTATGTATAAGTGTGTGTGTGTGTGAATGTGTGTAAGAGAGAGACATACAGACAAGGACGGAGACTGATAGAGAGAGACGGGAAGTGCGGAAACAAAGAGAAAGACAGGGGGAAATCTGGGTGAGGAAATGAGAGATGGAGAAAGAGATGGCGAAGGAAGCGAAAAGAGAACGCTGAATGGTGTAGTCAGATGTTACAAACACTGACCCACATAAATTTAAAATTATTTTATAAAATTAAGATGACAGCTTTCTAAACATCACAAGCGATAAAATTCTATACAAGTTGTTTGCGCTGTGTGTATATGTGCACGTCTGTGTGTACAGATTAAACATATATACATACACATCCATCCATATACATACATACATACATACATACATACATACATACACACAAACATATGTACAGGCATACACTTATATACACAAATATACGTCACACACACACACACGTGCACACGCAAACATTCATATACCTATATCCATATCTATCTATCTATCTATCTATCTATCTATCTATCTATCTATCTATCTATCTATCTATCTACCTACCTACCTACCTACCTACCTATCTATCTATCTATCTATCTATCTATCTATCTATCTATCTATCTATCTATCTATCTATCTATCTATCTATCTATCTATCTACCTATGTGTGTATGTATATATAGATCGCTGACCACGACATTAAAATTTTTTTTTCTCCTTGTTTTTCTCCTTATTTCTTTCTGTTGAAGAGCGTAGCTCGAAACGTCAAAGACTTTCTCTATTCCCGAGTGTTAAACTAATACATCCTTTTGTTGTTTACACCACCTGTCCTCGTTGTTGTTGTTTTTTCGTATATATATACACACATATATATACATACATACATACATGTATGTATGTATGTATGTATGTATGTACGTATGTATGTATGTATGTATGTATGTATGTATGTGTGTGTGTATGAGCGTATGTATGAGCATATATGTGTATGCATATTTATGTGTGTGTGTATGCCTGTATGTATGTATGTGTGTATGTGTTGAGAGTAAGAGTTTATCAAAGAATTCTCACGAACGACCGAGACGGTGAAAGACTTTGACATCAAATTAGAATCGAGTTTGGCTTCTGACAACAAGACGACCGAGAAGAAGAGACAGCGAAGGCGTGCGTTTATCACTGGCATCTGTCTTAACTGTACACACTTAATCAGTCTCTGCATAGATGTGTGTGTGTGTGTGTGTGTGTGTGTGTGTGTGTGTGTGTGTGTGTGTGTACATATGTCTGTGGGTGTGAAGGTATGTCTATGTGTAAATGAACGTTTTGGACCATTTTCTCAGTATTGGTATTGTTGTTGTTATTGTTGTAATAGCGTTAGTGGTGGTAGCATTGATGGTGATGGTAATGGTGGTGTTGGTGGTGTTGGTGTTGGTCATTACTAAACCAGCACTATGAAAGAAGGAAAGCAACAGGGAAAGAAAGGGAAGACAAATGAGAAAGAGAGAGAAAGACAGAGAAAGATAGATGGAGAGATAGATAGAGAGAAAGAGACAGAGCAAGAGATAGATAGATAGATAGATAAAGAGAGAGAGTGTGTGAACAAAGTGATGATAGTTACTAACTAGATGGCTGTTGAGTGTCAAGAAACATGTCTGCATCGCATTGTATACACATTGATGGTATATATATAGAGCTTCATTTTGTTTTTAAAGACTAATAGTCAAGCTGAAGGCTTCACTGGTTCTTGTGAGACTGTCCACGAGGCGTCACAGTTTCCCCTCCTGGTGTATTGCTAATGCAGTGCCGCATCATCTGTAAAAATAGTGTTTCCAATGAATATTTCATATATTTGATTTTCGTCCTTATTTGGGACAGATTGAGCAGTTTCCTGTCTGGTATTGTGTGAAGGGAAACCCTTTCGGTTGATGTTCTGAAGGCGTGATTCAGCATGAAATCGAAAACGATGCTAAATAGCGGTGGACCAAGTATACAACCCTGTTTTACTCCACTACGAAATACTGAAAGCTTCTGAGGAAGGGTCATCAAACAGAATGATGACTTTCATTTCTGTGTGGAATGACCGAACAATCCTAAGTAACCATGGAGGGCACCCGACCATGGCTAGGATTATGAAGAGGCCGTCTCTACTCGAAAGGTCAAAAGGCTTTTGTGAGGTCAAAGAAAGCGAGGAAGAGTAGGTGTCTTTGGTCTCTGTAGTTTTCTTGTGTGTGTGTGTGTGTGTGTGTGTGTGTGTGTGTGTGTGT
>NC_068993.1:54580900-54582791 GCF_001194135.2 Octopus bimaculoides
TGTGTGTATGTGTGTGTGTGTGTATGAGTGTGTGTATACGCTTACATGTATCGATTCACATATACATATGCATTCGCTCATATATGTATGTAGTTGTTATAAAAGCACATTCAAATTTTTATATACAGATATAAAAAATAAAAGTAAATGGATCTCAGTCAGCTTCGACGATGAACATTCAGTTGTTCGATCAACTTAATTACCTAATTATTAAATTAGGGTGTATGTGGCTGTGTTTTCCACATGCGCGCGTATTCATCCCGCAAATCCTCAAACAGAACGAGTTTGATGCAGTGTTTGACTGGGATGTACCTTGAATAACAGACACGATCCATCAAACCAGATTCCACAGAGATTCCGTCAGCGTATTTTCTCTCACAAGGCTTGACTCAACTCGGAAATATGGCAAAAAAAAAAAAAAATACTTGCTCAAGATGACAGTAGACACTGGGATTGAACTAGAGAAATTTTTTATAGTGACGTGTGCTTCTTAACCATTCGGCCATACCTGCGTCCACAATTCCTGTTCCGTATCTCCACACATATATTTACATATACACTTACAAACACCAAATACTAAAAATATCTCATTTATTAAATAGGAAATCAATTAACTCATGTGGCAAAATTAATTAATTAGTAAACTTCCTTGGTTAAACTAATAAGCATTTGCTGAACTCCCTTCAGAAATCAACCATACATTCAGGGCATTCGAGTCGAATTTTATTAGCAATAAGTATAAGGTTTCTTTCAGGTCCCCTTCCTCTTGCTTTCTGTATACGTTTATTTTCAATATATACGAACAGTATACATTAAATCCCAGGAAGTGTCCGGGTGTACCCCTATATGCCCCTTTCATAGGTTTTATAGTGTTACATTACCGCCATTATGTATATCACTGTAAAAAAAACAACCACAAACACACACACACACACATATACCGCTCACTGCTCTGATTTACCTGAAAACAAGTACCAACAAAATGCTAATGCGGCCCTCTTTCCCTCTATCAGATGTATCCTAAACGTTCCGCTAAGTTAAGAGCGAAAGGGCCGAGAGAGTGTCTGCGTATTTTTACGATTCTACAGGCATCGACAACGAATAGTAAAAACATGGTACGTACTACGAAGTCATACTCGCTCAGTTATGAAGGAAATTTGGCTGCTATTTTTTATTTGGATGGGTGATCATGTGAAGGCTTCTTTTACCTTTTACTTGTTTCAGTCATTGGACTGTGGCCATGCTGGAGTACTGCTTTGAAGACTTTTAGTCGAACAAATCAACCTCAGTTCTTTTCTTTTAAGTCTAGTACGTATTCTATTGTTTCTTTTGCCGAACCGATAAATTACAGGAACGTAAACAAACCAATACAGCTGTCAAAATCAAACACAGCACAAACACGAAGAACCACATAAACGATGGGTTCCTCACAGTTTCCGTTTACCAAATCCCATGGTTGGTCCGGGGGCTACAGCAGAAGACTTTCTCAAGATGCTGCGCAGTGGGACTGAACCGAAAACACTGCGACTGCAAAGGGAGCATCTTAACCACACAGCCATTGCATTTAATTATAGCTTAAAACCATCCCTTGCCCCTCCGGCAACAAAATAACAACAAAAAAAAAAACAAAAAAAAAACCCCCAGAGGGAACGTCATATTTCTTATGGGGCGGGGGTGAGATTTTGGGTCGAGGTAAATGTTTGCTTTTCACTTGGTTAATGTTGGTAATTAACTAATATTTGCAATTAGTATAATTTGGTGTAATTCCTTCTTTTTTGTTTTCAAGTTTCTTGAGATTAATTTGGTTTTAATTTCTTTGCATTCATCAAAGTGAGCAGAATTCTGTGAATCCAAATTGCTTCACTTTATGCGCGAGTCCCACCATTTCCTT
>NC_068993.1:54582917-54586175 GCF_001194135.2 Octopus bimaculoides
ATACTATAGTTAATACAGCGCAGTTTATCTATCTATCTATCTATCTATCTATCTATCTATCTATTCACGCGCGCGCTATTTTTCTTTTGTGTTAGTCATTAGACTGCGACCATTCTGGGGCACCAACTTAACGGACTTAGTCCAAGCAAATCGACCCCCTGTACTTATTCTTTCGAACGTTGGCACTTATTATCAAGGTTTCTTTTGCCGAATTGCTAAGTTATGGGGACGTAAACAAACCAACACCGAATTCTCAGACAGTGTGAAGGAAAAACACAAAGGCATGCAACGCACATAGATAGCTAGAAAGATAGCTAGATAGATAGAGAGAGAGAGAAAGAAAACTATCTGTATATATTTACCTAAATACACACATTCACACACATTCGCGTGCGCAGTCACACGTACACATACACACGCATACGTACATTTTGCATATTATATCTTTCTTTGTCTATTCCTGACCTCATATACAACACACACACACACACACACACACACACACACACACACAGACGACCGTCTTTCACCAGTGGTCGCCACCTCTCTAAATAAATGCAAGTACGTAGAAGTTCAGCTGATTGTGTATGCCATGTTACTGTCAAAACATTGCCATATGTCACCGTGAAATACAGGGCTAATGTGTGTGTGTGTGTGTGCGTGTGTGCATGGTGATTGTGGTAACACATTTCATTTTAGATTGATTCATTGATTTGAATTTAGTTCATTTGTTACCATAGCAACCACCTGCTGTCTCTAGTGTATCTCTTCATTATGAAAAAGAAAAAGAAAAATACTCAAAAGAAAAAAAAACCGCTCCGAGGAAAATGGCGGTTGTGGTGACGTTCGAATACGTTGGCGAAATTTAAACGGAGATATTCATGAGTTTGGTTAAGTCGTATAGCCTGGGGTGATGCAGATATGATGTTTAGTAGAACAACGGACACTGCTGAACTTGATTAAACAATGTATCGGTGGCCATAGTTATGTTATAGTTTGACTAAATAATGCTTTCTACTATAAGCGCAAGGCTTGAAATTTGGGGGGGAGGGGTTTAGCAAACGATTCTGCCAGCTCGTCGTCTTACGTTCTGAGTTCAGATTCCGCCGAAGTCGACTTTGCCTTTCATCCTTTCGGGGTCAATTAAATAAGTACCAGTTACGCACTGGGGTCGATATAATCGATTTAATCCGTTTGTCTGTCCTTGTTTGTCCCCTCTGTAGCCCCGTGTTGGCAGTAAAGAAATAGGAAACTGAAAGAAGCCTGTCGTATATATATATATATATATGTGTGTGTGTGTATGTATGTATGTATGTGTGTGTATGTATGTATATATTTATGTGTGTATTTATGTGTATCTGTGTCTTTGTGTCTGTGTTTGTCCAGCCACCATCGCTTGACAACCGATGTTGCTGTGTTTCCGTCTCCGTAACTTAGCGGTTCTGCAAAAGACATCGATAGTCGATTTATTCTACTAAAGACACTATAAGACGGTGCTCCAGTATGGCTGCAGTTAAAAGAATAAAAGAATCATCGATGACAATTCAAAACCATCGAGGTCTGCGAAAGGAAGGCGTTTCCTTGGGAAAACATATGATGCGGTGTAGCAAAATCCGAAAGGAAGCTACATGGAGGAGAAAAGGATCCAACGGGAAGGAAGCAGAAAAGACTGGCCAGAGTGGAGAACTGTGGGGCGAAGTCATTGATGTCCTGTATTCTGAAGGGAGTGAAGGGCTATGTAAGGAAAGTATGTAACACAAATTAGGTTTGTCAAAGGTCTTTTGCAAATGTAATTAGAATTCATTAACAGAAAGACCTTTCTGTATGTAATCAAGTAATATATATTGCACCAATTGAAATACATCTGTCAGTAGACAGACATATCAAATACAGATATTCACACGTTAATGCTTATCCTCTTCCGTTCAGACAGGATAACAAGAAGCCACGAAGAAGTAGTGCAATCAGTGCAGCTGTCACACTCAAACTCTGTGATTCACTGAGACAACTAACGTCCTGAAGTGGCTGTACAACAGCCAATAGTTGGGTCTTGAAAGTAGAGCCCCACCAACCATCGAGCCTCCGACCAGTAATGGGTCATGGATCGTTTGGTACTGGGTTGCATAGAAAGAATAGATTTTAAGATTTTCTTTCTATTTCATTGACAATCACAGTAATGTTTTTGCATTATATATATAAAGGAAGAGCACTCCGTCGGTTACCCCGACGAGGGTCCCAGATGATAGGATCACCCGGCGTGCTAACGTTTCTGCCAGCTCGCCACCTTGGGACCACTAAAAAATTAACACTGAAAATAAGAGCATCGACAATATTCGGGCAAGCGGATCGAAAAAATCTCTCAAGAAATTATAGGCGCATCATTGGCTGTGTGGTAAAGTAGCTTGCTTACCAACCACATGATTCCGGGTTCAGTCCCACTGCAAGGCACCTTGGTCAAGTGTCTTCTACTGTAGCCTCGGGCCGACCAAAGCCTCATGAGTGGATTTGGTTGTTGGAAACTGAAAGAAGACTGTCGTGTCTCTGTTTGTTCCCCCCACCCAACATCGCTTGACAAGTAAAAGAGTAAAAATGATATGTACCTATATGGCATAACGCTATATTATTTAATGGTACAGGTATACATGTGGACCGGTTTCTGGTTTCATACAAAATATTCTATCTTCCTCAGCACACATTAAACTCTTTGAAACGCCTTCCCAATCCACCACGTTGAAATCTGCTGGCGTTCTGAATTGTTTAGCGGAGTTTGAAGCAATGAACTCCGAAGAATAAACAAACTCTACTTCTTGTATTGAGTACACTTTCTCCTGTTTGTACATACAAACTTTTACGCACACACGCACGCACACACACGTCTGTATGTATAAATGAATGTAATGTGTGTGTATGTATATATATATATATATATATATACATGTGTGTGTATGTACGTATATATCGACATATAGCTAAGTTGCTGGGTTGGGATGAGAGATATTTATATACAAGGGCACACTACACACACACACACACACGCGCACACACACACACACACACACACACACACACACACACACCTACTGACTGGGAAAGGGGGCGAGGGATCACTCTACCTACACGAAGAAACTTGAATTCAACATGTTCAAAGAAGTGGGCCTGCTGAAACAAATATCTGTAGGGGTCATGTTTCACTGTTTAGGTAGGAGAAGGGAAAGGGGACTGAGAGAAAGGGAGGGAGAGAGGGAGAGAGAGAGAGAG
>NC_068993.1:54586246-54586900 GCF_001194135.2 Octopus bimaculoides
GTGTGTGTGAGGAGATAAAGGAGGGGTGCTGGTGGTGTAGCGAACCTCCATAACGGAAGAGGAAGGAATAGAGGGAAGAACCAGAATGAATGGGGGCTGCGAGTTAAGGTGTTAAATTACGACTACTGAAGGAAGATGGCGGTGGTGGAGGGAGAATATTCGAGGAGTTCAACTCTCCCCCTCCCCCTCCCCCTCTCTCGCCATATATATATATATATATATATATATATATAATATATCGATATCTATTTACCTATTTCCCCTATCTGTCTCCCCCTTCTCTCTCTACACATACATATACATATGCGTATATACATATATACATACATACACACATATACACACACACACACATATATACCCATCTATATATCCATCTCTCTCTCTATCTCTCTCTCTCCCTCTCTCTCTCTCTCTCCCTCTCTCTCTCTCTCTCTCTCTCTCTCTCTCTACATATATATATATATCTTCGAAACGTCAGGTTAGAATAGAGACAGCTGATGAAGAAATATTCCAAGTGACTTTCCGTTTTCCTATGTGTTCGTTCCGTTGTCTGTAGTTCATTGTTCTAACGTCCTGTACCCTGATATGCATATATATACACATGTAGATGTAAGTATGTACATATATGTGTGTATACATGTATATATATTT
>NC_068993.1:54587245-54592245 GCF_001194135.2 Octopus bimaculoides
CCGAATGACTGGGAGTATACAAATAAACGACGACGTACTACGAAGTAGAGAATATAAGTAGAAGTGTTGTTTAAAACTCGGAGTACCCCAGCAGATGATGACGAAGCTGGAGAGAGTATGTTTATAATAAAGAACAGGCAGAACGAAATAAAAGGAACAGTGAAAGAATCTTTGTCTTGAAGTGTTTCTGTTGAAAAGAAATTGTTTTGGTGAAAAGATGGCGCTGGAGGTAATGGTGGTGGTGGTGGTAGTGCTGCTGGTGGTGGTGGTGGTGGTGGTGGTTATGGTGGTTGGTGAGAGTTGCGGTGATGATGATGATGGGTGCTTGGTGAGGGAGAGGGGGAAGTTTTGCTGAAGGCGATGGTGGATAGGGTGGGAGTAGGGAGAAGTGTGTGATAAGGAACTACCATGACAGCAGAGTTCTTTAATTGGACTCGGCTGCTGACGATGGACGGGAATAGTGAGACAATAAGAGAGAGAGAGAGAGAGATGAGGGGAGGGGACAGATGAAGAGGGGAGAGAGAGGGGATAAATAAAGGGGGAAGAGAAAGAAATATGTTGTAAGAAACAAAGGTATTTTGAAAGTGAGAGAAATAGGGAGAGAGTGGGAGGGAAATGAAAGGCAGAGAAGGGAGGGTGAAATGCATGTCAGATGAAGTAATGAGGGGAGTAGAGAGAAAGAAGACAAAAAGAAATAGAGAGAGAGAGAGAGAGAGAAGGGAGAGAGGAGACAGAGTAAAATCGAATAGTGGGAAGGTCTATGATAAAGTAGTTTAGAGAGGGAGAGAGAGAGATGTTTAGGAATGTCTAATGACCTGGATGATGGGGAGATTGGGGGGAGAGGGGAAAGGTCCAGTAGTGGGTGAAGGGGTGAGAGGCTTAGTGGCAGGTGAGTGGGGTGCAAAAGGTCTGATGGAATGTGAGGTGTGTACAGAATGAAGGCAGTGGTAATGGTGGTGGTGGTGGTGGAGGGGGAGGTGAAGTGTCTATCGATGTGTCTGTCGGCCTGTTTGCCTGTTTGCCTGTTGCCTCCTCCCCATGTAGCTAATCTATACGTCCGACTGATCATTGTGTCGTTAACTATACTCCGCAATCATGAGGTTCCAGTTTCGATTTCCCTGCGCGGTGACTAGGACACATGTTATTTCACATAGCCCGATCTCAGCCAGTCACGGGCATGTACGTATGTATGTATGTATGTATGTGTGTGTATGTATGTATGTGTGTATGTGTTTATGTATGTTCGTATGTATGCATGTATGTATGTATGCATGTATGTATGTTTGCATGTATATTTGTATGTATGTATACATGCACGTACGTATGAATGTATGTATGTATGATTGCAGGCATGCATGTATGTATGTATGTATGCATGTATGCATGTATGTATGTATGTATGTATGCATGTATGTGTATGTATGTAATTATGTATGTATGCATGTATGTATGTTTTCCCCTTTCACTTTTTCATTGAGAGTTACTTTTGACCGATCACCTGCCTGGCAGCAAGGTTGTGAAGTAAAAAGTGTTGTGTTGTTCATTATTCTTCAAATCTTAAGAAGGTTTAGCGGATTTGTACAGTCCCAGATATCAGGATCATTTGTAGCGTACGAATTAAGGATTTGCGTCCTCTCCTCATGAACCCAAGTTCAGTCATACGTTGCTCCAGACTGGCTGGCTTGTATCCTGTTGCTCCAATAATAACGGATACGAAGCTGAATGTTTGTGTGAGTGTATGTGTGTGTATATATATGTATGGCACAGACACATACACACAGACACACACACTCACACACATACACACATATACCCATGACGGAATGAACAAGTTCAACGGGTCAAAAAGGAATTTAGGTGCAGCCAAGATGATGGTGGAGAAGAAAGAAGTTTGGAAACAGAAGCAAAAGATAGAGGAGAGAGAGAGAGGAGAAAGCGAAAGGAAAAAAAAAAAAGGGACAAGAAAAGGGGAAAGGAGAAAAACTAACTAAAATACAAGTAGGAGGGAAAAGAAGGGGTAAGACTAAGCGTAGGAGGAGATATAAGAAGGCGAAAGACAGAAGAAATGAGTAAAATTAAAGGAAGAATGAATAAAAGATAGAAAGACAAATACAAAGTAGAAAGGAAGAACGAAGTAAAAGTTTAGATGTAAGATATGGCTGTGTGGTTAAGGAGCTTGCTTTGTAACGATGTGGTTTCGGGTTCAGTCCTACTGAGCAGTGGCGGCATTTTGGGCAAGTGTCTTCATCTATAGACCAGTACCGGACAATGGTTTGTTCTTGAATTGTGAGTGAATTTGATAAGACAGAAACTGTGGAGGCTCCAGATATATATATATCAAAACTGGGGAAGGTCGGTTTATGGGATTACCTCAGGTTTCCCGTCCATAAAGTGTCAAGGTAATCCTATAAACCTGCCTTCCCCATTATTAATATATATATATATCGCTGCTATTATGCAAAAGTGCCGTAAGTCCAAAACGTTGCTTTTTCAGAAGACGAAAAAATAGTTTCACCATTCCATAGCAAACCCGTTGTACTACACTTTGACATTTTTTGATATCTTGGCATCTGATCCTGCCAGTAGCCATGTGCTTGGCATCTGAAGCAACTGGAGATGTGATAGTTTGACCAAAAGAACCGGCTATTGTAAGCAAAAATAAATATTAAAAAAAAAAAAACGCATTTTGTCTAATTTGGACATACGACAGCTTAACATAATAGCAACGATATATATATTTGTGCTTGTGTATGCTTGCCCCCCCCCCCTCAACATCGCTTGACAACCTATGTTGGTGTGTCTATGTCCCAGTAACTTAACGTTTCGGCAAAAGAGACCGAGAATAAGTCCTGTGCTCGATTTATTCGACTAAAACCCATTAAGGTGGTGCTCTAGCATGGCCGCATTCAAATGACTGAAACAAATAATATATATATATACATATATATATCTATATATGTATATATATATGTATGTATGTATGTATGTATGTATGTATGTATGTATGTATGTATGTATGTCTAATGTATTTATTAATGTATGTGTGTGCACCATTGTTTCTGCGTTTTTCACCCACCCGGTTAAGAACCAGTGTTGGTTTGTTCACGTCCCTATAAATTAGGGTTTCGTCGAAAGTGACACCAACAGAATTACTAATAGAGTCGAATTGTTCGAAACCAATGATTCTCAACCGGAGTCCAATGCACCGAATATTTTAAACGATGTTTATATACAATTCCTAATAATTAATTACGAAAATGTAATAGGATTGTCTAAACATCGAAATGTTTATGAGGGCCCACCCAAGTGAAATAGGGATGAAAGGGGTCCATAGGTAGAAGAAAAATGGTTGGGAACCACTGATGAAGAACTCTTCAAGCCATGGCTGTTGTCCAATGATTGAAAACAAGTGGAAAAATAAAAGGTAGAAGGAAAAAAATTGAAAACAGAATTAGAAGACAGAAGAAATGACTGGAAACAGACGACAAGAGAGAACAAGCAGAAGTACAGAGTTGGGGGGTAATGGTGGTGAGCTGTTGCTGATGGTAACTAAAGGCTTGGTGTGTGTAGAGGGGATTCCCCCGACTGTTGCTGTACTAACATTAACACATGCGCACGCGTACATACATATATCTACATACACACACGTTCTTATACATCCACATCCACATATACACTCCTTCCCATAATGCTCTCTCTCTCTCTCGTTTCTCTTAACCTCCTCCCTACTACTTCACATCCGTCTCCTCCTACCTCATCTGACACACAACTCTACCTCCTCCCTCTTCCCCTCCCTCCTACCTTTAAGGTGTTGAATGGAGAAAGTCCCGCCTGGAATGTTGAAAAGTCGCAGTGGATTCCTTTAGACTGGGAGAAATGGACGGTGTGGGTGGTGTTCTCTTCTGTCTGTCTGTCAATCACACGCAATATTTGCGCGCGCGCGCGTCTGTGTGTGTGTGTGTGAGTGTATCTTGTATGTATGTTATGATAAAAGTATTATTATATGTTATGATAAAAGTTATGATAAAAGTATTATCACAATTTATGATAAATAAGGCGACGAGCCTTATAAGAGTCGTTAGCACGCTGGACGAAATACTTAGAGGCATTTCGCCCGTCTCTACGTTCTGAGTTCAAATTCTGCCGAGGTCGATTTTCATCCTTTCGGGATCGATAAATTAAGAACTAATGAAATTCTGGGGTCGACGTAATCGGTTAGTCCCCTCCCTACAAAACTTCAGGCCTTATGCCCGTAATAGAGCGTGTGTGTGTGTGTGTGTGTGTGTGTGTGTGTGTGAAACACGCATAAACAAGTAAGAATAGAGAGGAGGAAGAAAGACTAGAGTTCATGAGATCCTTTCCAGAGGTTCCGAAATTGATAGGAGTAAGGGAGGAAGCTGTCCTCAAAGTGGGATCCTAACCCAAATATCGCAACACCTTGAACTCCACTAAAAGCATCCAAAGGTGAAGTTGTTGTGGGGGTTAAACCGGGAAACCCTTATTCAATTAATTGATTTTATTTTCCCATCCTTCAAACATGACTGAAGATTTGGGTCAGGTCCGAAACCATGCACTTTCTTAAACCATACATCAAAACTTATGACCGTTAAACAAGCAAACCCCAATGCCACTACAGTCATACAAATAATGCATTTTCTGAGAATTGTTTGACAAGCTAATTGATCTGATATACTACATTGGAACTAAAACAATTAACGACATGGCGATACTTGCTTAGGTGCAATATACTTATTAATAAGTTTTATCGTCTCGTTGTTCCATCGACTTCCTACATATTATAGGACCGCTGGATCATGGCCCATCTGGGAATACACACTAACAGCTATCCGACTTTAGCCAATATCACACTCTAATTCGCTACAACGATGTATTAGAGTTATATTTTATCCAGTATATTAATCACAAATTCGTTTTCTATCTTGATCTGTGTAATCTGTGGATCGAATCTCGTTGTTGAGGTGACTCACTATCAGCTACAA
>NC_068993.1:54593888-54597885 GCF_001194135.2 Octopus bimaculoides
TATATATATATATATATATATATATATATATATATATATATATATATATATTTGTGTGTATATGTATGTATACACAAATCTTCATCTAAACACACACACAAACACATACATATTGCATGCATGTAGTAATACACAGATGTGTTTAATTAATACATCATTAATAAAATATTTGTTTATAATTAACTTTTTGGACGTGAGTATTTATGTGTATGTATGTGTGTGTGTGTGTGTGTGTGTGCGTGTGTGCGTGCATGCTTGTATTAGTGAGTGCGTGTGTGTGTATCTGCATGAGTGCTCTTGTATGTGGGTGTGTACGTGTGTATCTATGTATGTATGCACGTACACATACATGTATGAACTGGTGCATGTGCGTACGTATGTATTATACGATTATATGAGTGTGACTCTGTGTGTGTGTGTGTGTGTGTGTGTGTGTGTGCAATGTATGTTGATATTGTTCTTCAGTACGCACTGGAAATTGCAATAACTGATCCGCAATCAAAAAGTTAATATGAGAATCGAAACGACATTTTGTTTTTCTTTTGCACACGAACAACGATGACAATGACGATGACCACAAAATCATCACCATCATCATCATCAACAACAACAACAACAGCAACAACAACAACAACAACAACGTTAACCTCAGCAGCAGCAACATAGTCACAAGACTTGAGCAACATGTGACTTTTTTACGTCTGCACATAATCCTTTCACGAAACTACAATGACAACAGCAATGTTTCTACAGCATTAGTTGTATGTGGTCTTTTCGGTAAACGGAGAAAGATCAACAAAAATCTACTTTACAATAAATACACGGCCATACCCCGTCGCCGCTTTACATCAAATACGTTTTATGAGTAAAATCTCCGCCTTTCATCTTTATCTTTGCACCTCACTTCTCATCTAAATATTTCTTAGTTTTTAACCTTTGTCTTTTTTTTTGTTTTTCTTTTGATGGTTTTTGTGCTGAGTCATTTAAAAAACAGGAAGTTCTTGTTCATCACAGGTAAATTGGTGTGCCCTTGATTGGGGTATATAACTAAGTGGGAAAGTAAAAACCATGCGAATGACACATGTAACTGGTCGGCTGCGTGATTGACATATGTCACGGGGTAAAATTAACCACGTACAGGTCGCATGATCGATGGAGGTGATTGATGAATGAATACCTGACACATAGAGGAACAGGAGGTTTAACCATGTGTGACTGGCGACTGAACCATATGCCAATTGGAAGTAACTTCATTAACACATGCCATGTGACTGGGGATTTAATCATATGATTGACACACGATTAATTCATGTCGATTAACCAACAAGATCACTACATGCAACTGGTAAGTTAACTACAAGACTATCATATGTAACACGCGGTTTAATCACATGACTGATGATTTAAGTACATGTTTTACACGTGTAACAAATACTTTTACTATATGAATATATGCAGCCATTTGGCTGACAGCATAAGACAGTATAAACACCCTTCGCTGGCAGTATGATGTTTGTCCTTCATATTTCTGAAGACGAGCAGATTAGCAACTTTACTCTTCGTGGGTCCTGAGGTGGTTTATTAAGCTAGTATTGGCATAAAACCTATGGTTACAGTAGATCACTTGCTTTTAGAATCAGGATCCATGCAGCCCTCCTCTCTTTAGGTTCTCCGATCATTTCCAATTCTGAGTTCTGTACTCCAGAGTACACGGCACTTCGCCACAGTGAGCGATCTTGAGCAATACGTTCTCAAGAGATAACGATATAACTACTGAGTTGACGGTACAACCATTAAGTTGGCAATGTAACCACTCAAATGGTAACTACAGTGATTGTGTAACTACGTAGTTGATATAACTAACGAGTTGACAATGTGGCCATTCGGTTGATAATATAATGATAGTTGACAGTATGACAACTCTTAGTTGACAGTATATTTACTTAGATGGCAATATCAACACTTAGTTGACAGTGTAAGTATTTGTTGACGATATAACTATTTAGTAGATAGCATATTCAGCTAGCAATGTAATTTAGTTGACAGGATAACCATTTCGTTGAAGATACAACTACTTGTTTGACAGTATAAACATTTAGTTGACAATGCATACACTTGGTTGACGTTGACAATATGACCATTTTGATAGTGTTCCCACGCTTAGTTGACAGTAGAAAAGTAATTAACAGTGTAACCAGTTAGTTATCAATATAACCATTCAGTTAAGGCTGCGAGCTGGCAGAAACGTTAGCACACCGGGCGAAATGCTTATCGGTATTTTGTCTGTTTTTACGTTCTGAGTTCAAATTCCGCCAAGGTCGACTTTACCTTTTATCCTTTCGGGGTCGTTAAGTCAAGTTCCAGTTGCGTACTGGGATCAATTTAATCTACTGCCCCACCCCCCAAAAAGATTTCGGGCCTTGTGCCTAGAGTAGAAAAAGAATATACCCATTCAGTTGGTATTTTACCACTTATTTGACAGTGTAACCAATTAGACGACCATATAATCTCTTAGTTGACAGTATAACCAGTCTTACTTAACATGTAAACACTTAGCTAACAGTATACACAATTAGTTGGCAATGTAACTACTTAGTTGACAGAATAGCCACATTGTTAACAATAACCTTGGGTTGAAAATATAACCACTGTTAATTGACAATGTAATCATTTAGATGATATAACTAATTAGTTGACAGTATAACACTTAATTGACAATGTAATCACAGTAGACAGTGTAACCATTTAGTTGACAATCAAACCACACAATTAACAATATATAGCCACTCAATTGACAGCTTAGTTGACAGTATAAACACTCAAGTAACTATATAATCATTCGGGTGGCTGTATTGCTTAGGCGATAATATATCCATTTGTGTTACTATATAAAACTTTTGTTGACTGTATAATAACCACTTGAGTGACTGTATAACCACATCGAGGACGTGTGAAAGGCTATATAACAACATGGGTGACTATACGGTCACTCAAGTTGACTATTAAAACGAACTGTGCTTCTATATTGCCATATTATTTATAATTGTTTTAAAATTCGGTGAAAGACAAGGCAGCGAGCTGGGTGAATCGTTACCACACAGGACAAAATGACTAACAGCATTTCTTTTGGCTTTTAACGTCCTGAGTTCAAATACCACCGAGGTCGACTTTGCCTTTGATCTCTTTTGGGACCGATAAAATGAGTACCAGTTAAGAAATAGGGTCGATGTAATAATCCACTAGCCCTTTCCCCTAAAATTTCGGGCTTTGTGGCAATAGTAGAATGAAAAAAAGCAAAAAAAAAAAGCACAAAGCCTCTACATGATTGATAATATAACCACATGCGTGAATAAAACGTTATATGTTGTGTGAAAGGGAAAATATAATGATTTGCCAAGCAGTATGACAAATTATGAGAAACTATATCTATTTGTCTGTCTATATGACTAAGTTGTATGTAACAAGAGCCAAGGTGGTTGGGTGCTTGACATGGTCTCTCGGCCCGTTTAGAAATAGCAGCCAAACATCCATCAAATCACACTCAACTGTTTAAAAAAAAAAACCATGTAGGTGGTGGTGGTGTATTTAGACCCAGATACAGTATGTCTGAATGAAAGAGGGGGATGGTCAGTCAGGACGGAAATGTCTTTACTCTTTTACTTGTTTCAGTCATTTGACTGTGGTCATGCTGGAGCACCGCCTTTAGTCGAGCTAATCGACCCCAGGACTTATTCTTTGTAAGCCTAGTGCTTATTCTAGCGGTCACTTTTGCCGAACCGCTAAGTTACGGGAACATAAACACACCAGCATCGGTTGTCAAGCGATGTTGGGGGGACAAACACAGACACACAAACATATACACGCATATACATATATATACATATATACGACGGGCTTCTTTCAGTTTCCGTCTACCAAATCCACTCACAAGGCTTTGGTCGGCCCGAGGCTATAGTAGAATACACTTGCCCAAGGTTCCACGCAGTGGGACTGAACC
>NC_068993.1:54598554-54599703 GCF_001194135.2 Octopus bimaculoides
AAAAAAGTACTATGGGGGTCGATTTGCTCGACTAAGAACTTCAAAGCGGTATCCCAGCATGGCCGCACTCTAATGACTGAAACAAGTAAAATGTAAAAGATAAAATATATATAATATATATACATGTATGTATGTATGTATGTATGTATGTATGTATGTATGTATGTATGTATGTATGTATGTGTGTGTGTGTGTATATATATGGGCGTTAACTCTAAAAGTCACACATACATACAGATACACACACATATATAGAGAGAGACACACATACATGCATATAGTCATATGTACATGTGCTTGTGTGTGTGTTATTTTGCACATCTTTTTCTTTCTCTTCTCTGCGTGTGCATATTGTGTCTGCGACTAGATGACTATGTAATAAGACATTTTGGTAACACTGTAACCATGAACTCTGAAGTACTGTTAGCGAGTATATACAAACGTGTTTAAATTTATGACCAAACAACTAACAGTACAATGACCCCCTCGCTACATATCACGTGGATTACATATCTTAGATATGTGTTTGAACACATGGTTAAAAGTTTATAAACACACACACACACACACATATACAAGCGAAGAAAATTGTTTGAAGACAAACAAGCCGCTAGGGTTGTATAAAACTAGTTAATCAGAACATTACCCATAAGACTTTGGAGAACGGTACATAGACGGTGCCAAGGCTGTACGGTCTAAACACATACAAAGACATATATGCATATACATGTATACACACACACTCGGTATAATAGCAATACGAAGATATTGGGATAATATATATACACACACACGTTATATCTATATGTGCACGCACAACTTGTAGAACAGTCGTATATACACGCTGCTAAAATAATGGTAGAAAGACATACAACACTACATAAATGCATGAGAAATATATACACAATATTATACAAAAAACGTAACAAATCTATGTAGTAATATATAAATGTATAACAAATACATCTATAAATGATATTATATAAATACATAACTGGGTTGTCAATGAATGAAATAGTAATCAATAAAAAAACACAAGCGAAAAATGTCATACAAACAAGTAAAGTTTCGACAAAGATTTTGTTTTTTAAATACACCTGTTTCCTCTTGCCAGCTACGACACACAGAGACACACGCATTTATATATAT
>NC_068993.1:54600171-54602585 GCF_001194135.2 Octopus bimaculoides
TTTTGTCAACAAAATCTAAAGTTGTGTTTTAGCTTTTCGCACGTAAAATAAGTCGAGTATTTTTTTTTATAATATGAAAACAAAATGTAAATGATAAATAATTTTTTTTTTTTCACAACTATTAATTTAATAACGAAAATGCTATTTTCCTTCCAACACCAACCCCCAACTACACAAAATATCAAGTAAGTTGATGATATTTAAACTTTGAATGTTATTATTATTATTATTACCATTATTATTCTTTTGTGTTTAGAACTAAACCAAGTTTTGGATTAACAAAGAGTTTAAACAGCATTTTGGGAAATGTTTTTTTTTAATCATTCCAAGTTGTGAGGAAGAAAATAAAAGTTTTTTTAAAAAACTTTTTAACTTTTTTACACTTTTAAGGTTTTGAATACAAAACATTCCGGATTACAAGAACAAGTAATATATTGAATAAAGTTTTGAAGTTTACTTACATTTGAGTGACCTCGGATTCTGAGGTACTGCTCGCCGTATCGTCTGCCATAGTGACCATGTGTAAATTGTCCAAAATGTTGCTAGGGTCATCCCAACATTCATTCGACGCCGAAGAACAGGAACTAGTATGATCCATATATTGGTTATCCAGATTCTGTTGGTTCTGTAGATCTCCATAAATCGGTGGTGCTGGCGGTACTTTTGGTGCAGTAACATCCTCAACGAGTTGGTCACAATCCCCAGCATCTGACTCGGGGCAGGGCTGAGGGACTCTTTGATAATGTCCATTATTTGCAGATCCAAGGAAACTGCTGTATCCTCCGTTACCGAGACTGTCCGTAGAAGTGGACAGGTCGGAGGCATTGATAACAGGAGGGTCTGGCGGTGGAGGGAGCATACTACTGCTGTGTGGTCGCTGCGACCCTTTTTTGCTATTGCTTGGGCTCCGTCGTCCTTTGTCTCGACGACTGTTCGACGTTGGGGCCGTACTGTTTGATCCGGACGTCCCTCCGTACAGGAGACCGTTACTACCCCTCATGTTTAGTCTGTAAGGGGCTGTAATGGTCCGCTGAGGAAGGGATGTAAATGTGTGTGTGTGTGTACTGTATGCTAGAGTCCTACTGTCCTAACAAACTCAAGTGGACTTATTTGTGGACGTCACAACTCTCTGACAACTAAACATCAGAGTTCTCTTACTTTTAATAATGCTACCACCGTTTTTCAAACTGGCTGCTGCTTCCTCGCTTCTATCACTCCCACCGCACCCCCCTCTCTCTATGTATATCCGTGTGTATACGTCTCTACGTCTGCGTGTGTGTGTGTGTGAGTGTTTGTACAAGTACGTCTTTGTGTGTCTGTGTGTTCGTCTGTGTGCATGCATGTCTATGCGTCTGAGTGTTTGTGTCCCTCCCTCTGCATGTCTGTTTGCGCGCGCGCGCATGTGAACGTCGTGTGTGTGTGTGTGTGTGTGTGCGCGTGTGTGTGTGTGATTGCTTCGTTGGTTGGTTTCACTCGTACCCCCTTGCCCCTCCCTCTCTCTCACTCTCTCTTTCGCTCTTTCTCCTTCTTCTCTCTTTCTCTGAACATGGGACCTCTGTGTGCGCCTGTGGCTGTCCCATCGGTGCGCGCGCGTATATAAACACACACACACACACACACACACACATAGAAACATATATATATATATAATACACAGAAATAACAGTCCATACACACACATATACACAAGAATAAACATACATACATACATACATACATTCATAGATACGTACGTACATACATATGTATGCTTGTTCGCGCGCGATGGGTGTTGTGTCAATATGTAACCGTCTGTATATATTTCCATGTCAGTATGTCAACGTGTTCGTTCGTATACGCCTGTGTTTACATGTTTGTGTATGTTTAAGGAACGAGTATATAGAGGTGAGAATTACGTGTCTTGTCGCTAGTGTGCATACGTGTCTGTGTGAGTGTGAGTGTGTGTGTGTGTGTGTGTGTGCGTGTGCGTGTGTGTACCTAATAATCCATTTTTGTATATACATACGTTTGTGAAATGCTTCTGGGTATTTTCTACATACATGTATGAGAGTATTTGAATATACAAGTTATGTATGTATATAAGAATGTATATTTGCTTGGAAAAGGCGCGCACGAACGCACACACAGACACAATATGTCTCCGTTTAGTGTTGACTGCGGATAAAAAAGAGTACTCAATACCCGAAAAAAAGATTCGACTTTGCCTTTCATCCTTTCTGGATCGAAGAAAAGGAATACCAGTTGAGCACTGGGGTCGATGTAATCCCTCGAAAATATATCTTGTTTTGGGTCGATTCAGTCTCTTTCTTGTTGGGACTTCACCTGTGGTTGGTACTGGCTCTTCAAGCAAGTCATGGCTGCTGGCGTATATATATATACATATATATATATATATATATATATATATATATATA
>NC_068993.1:54603442-54604089 GCF_001194135.2 Octopus bimaculoides
GTGTGTGTGTGTGTGTGTGAAATGTAGCATGTTGGTGTGATTTGATGGAGTAGAAGTTGGGTATGGGGGGGGGGTTAAGCGATAAAAAGAGAAGAGGGCGGGAAATAACTGAACAAACGGCGTACGTCTAGGGGTAGGGACGGGGTGAGCAGTCTTACAAATGATGATGGGACATTTTGCGATAGAGGTCTCTTAAACTACTGTAGATTATTATGTTTGTGGTTATGTGGTTATATATGCTTGTTCATCGATTAATATGTATTTCTCGCTCTCTCTTTCTCTCTCTCAATACATACATACATACATACATACATACATACATACACTCATACATACATACGCATACATATGTAGTTAAATAAGATTCGGGTAAAAAAAAAAGAGCCCTGTAGTATGCTATGCAAAGCTCGTCCACGGTTATTGGCTAGCTGATGTCATCATACACTGGAAATACAGCAACTACTGGAGAAACATAAGGAATTCCAAAGTATCGGTCGAGTTCATATAAATAGATAAATGATAGACAATGGAATGAACGATATTCTTTAATTAAAACACTACAATTGTTTCGGCAAATGTTTCGAAGTGTGTCGAAACAGATGTAGTGACATTATATATAGAAAGTCGTTCGTTCCAGTTTCTATCAT
>NC_068993.1:54605212-54605776 GCF_001194135.2 Octopus bimaculoides
ATATATATATATATATATATATATATATATATATATACATACATACATACATACATATGTTTGTGTGTGTATAATGCCACCAGATAAGATGAGTTGGGGGTTTTTCAGGGTATTACTGTAACAAGCACGCACGCACGCACGCACGCACGCAGGGTTGCACCCCCACAGACGCTCCATATATACATACCCACACGAAGGAAAAATAAATAAATAAATAAGCCATGATGTTGTTGATGGTGAATATATCTTTTAGTATATCTTTTGCGGAATTTGTGTATGTAGAAGAGTATGTGAGTGGAATTTATTTATCTATAAGTGTATGTATGTGTATATATGTATATATATATATATACATGTATGTATGTATGTATGTATGTATGTATGTATATATGTATTTATATATATATATATCACACGGACACAAACGCACACACATACATAAATATATAAATGCATGCTTATTTACACATGTGCGAGCGTTCGAGCCTGTGTATCAAACAACTGAATATCCATTGTCAAAAGCGACGGAGATCCATTATATACATACATATATATATATATATA
>NC_068993.1:54606899-54609251 GCF_001194135.2 Octopus bimaculoides
CAAAAGACAAATTCACCGTAAGATAAATTCGCAATAAGACAATTTCAGACAAATTCGCCTTAAGACAAATTCGCCACAAGACAAATTTACCGTAAGACAAATTCGCCAAAAGGCAAATTCAGACAAATTCGCCATAAGACAGGTTCACCGAAAGGCAAATTCAGACAAATTCACCACAAGACAAATTCGCCATAAGACAAATTCGCCTTAAGAAAAATTCGCCAAAAGGCAAATTCAGACAAATTCACCACAAGACAAATTCGCCATAAGTCAAATCCGCCTTAAGAAAAATTCGCCAAAAGACAGATTCGTCGTAAGACAAATTCGCAATAAGAAAATTCGCCTTAAGGCAAATTCGCCATAAGACAGATTCACCATAAGACAGATTCGCCTTAAGCCAAATTTCAATACACGGTAGTGCGTTGTATCCTTGAGCAAGACACTTTATTTCACGTTGCTCCAGTCGACTCAGCTGGCAAAAATGAGTAGCATTTTTATTTCAAGGGGCCAGCCTTGTCATATTCTGTATCTGTGGAATGCTCAGCCACTTGCACGTTAATTTCACGAGCAAGCTGTTCCGCTTATCGAATCAACTGGAAAACCCTCGTCTTCGTAGCCGACGGGACGTCAATTAGCCGCTTCTCTGTCCCAAATGTGCTTAGACAAACATATTTTACAAGATATTATTTGGTGGTAAGAAACTCTCAAGAGAGCTGAACTTAATAACATCTTTTCAACATAGTTATTCTCACATTCCTTTACCCATGCTCTTAAATTATATTTCTTAAGTGTGGGAGGATCTTTTTATTGCGGTTCTCAAGTCACGATCTATAAATTATAATTCCTAAGTTAATACCCATATCCACATGTTGTAATCTTTAAAATCATTTAACCGAGTATACTCTACGCCAAACCTTTTGGCACAATGCCCCAAATTTGGAGGAAGGATCGTAATCGATTAAGTCAACCCCAAAAGGACGAAAGCCAAAGCTGACTGCAGTAGGACTTGACCTCAAAATATGAGGGCTCTAACAAGTAAGCATTTTGCCTAACGTTCAAACGACTCTGCTCATTAATCAAGGCCCTTAGTCATGATCCCTAATTTATGAGTTAGGATCTTTAGTTCACGACCTTAAGTTATTGTCCTTAATCGTATGAACCTGAAGTGACTCCTGGAGTAGTATTCAAGCTTAGCAAGGTTTAACATTGCCGAGAGTAAAGGACATGTTGATCTACAATTCACAGGTCATGCATTGAAATCGATTGAACTGCTTCATTGCAATTTTTAAAACTACGCGTGTCAGTTCATATAATTCTGGGAGATAAGGACTTCGTGATCTTGTGGACTTGGCAATGGTAGGCTATCGGACTGTCCAACAGGATAATTATCGCTTGTCTATTTTATGAGATATGAACTAGAGGCAAGTTATACCCTATGAATGCTGTTTAACTCATTAACATGAACTTAATTGGGTCATACGCTGTTGATAATTATTGCTCAAATGATTTATGAAATTCGAAGCTATACTTTGAGGGCATTTGTAACTGGGGAAATATTTAACTAATATAACTATTAATGTTTAAAGTTTATCTTTTTTTTGTTTTCCGATAAAACCTTCTAATCCAATCTTTTTTTCTTGTTCCTACGATGATAGTACAGTGGAGGGTTAGAGTGTTGCTTACGTTTTGATTCCCCCCCCCCCTTATTTATCAGTGGAACTCAGAAGTTTCAGATAGCAAGACTTGCAACACATATACGGAACTGTCATTTCATTTGCAATAACACTAATCTCTCTATATAAAACCGCCGTGTCACATGACCTTTTTGTTTGCTGGTTTCCCTCTTTTTTTTTATATCTCGCTATAGAAATATGGATGGAGGGAGCATTGGCTGCGCTGGCTGAGTTGAAGGAGAGAGAGAACGGAAGTATTATAAAGCGAAGTGGATTGGGCATTGGATTGATAAATAGATAGAACATTGAGGGACGGAGAAAGGATAAAATAGCGAGCAGTCAGCCAGCAAGCAAGACCAGCAGTCAGGCGAGCAGGCAGTGTAATACAGAGAGGGGATGGGGAAAGAGTGAGCTAGGGAGAAATAGCGCAAGTGAGAGAGAAGAGTAAGGACAGCTATAACTTTACAACAGAGAGGGACGATTAGAGAAGTTAAGTGATAAAATAATTTGAAATGAGAAAACAGTAACTGTGCTGGGTAGAGCGGCAACGAGAAAAAGACAGTAATAGAAAGAGAAATAGATTAGAATTCTATGTAGATAGTTGGGAGACTGACAGAAAGAGAGAGAGAGAGAGAGAGAGAGAGAGAGAGAGAGAGAGAGAGAGAGAGAGAGAGAGAGA
>NC_068993.1:54610807-54611844 GCF_001194135.2 Octopus bimaculoides
CGCATGTATACATACATATGTGTATATGTATGTTCAATTTCTGTGTCTGAGTATACACACACACACACACACACACACAGATATAGTGAGAATTTACAAAAAAAGACAAAAGACAAAAGACAAAGACGGGTATGTAAACAACAGACAGATGAATTAGTTTAACACTCAGGAAGTGAGAAAGTCTTTTACGTTTCGAGCCTACGCTCTTCGACAGAAAGGAACACAGAAAGAAACAGGGAGAGAAAATAGAGAAAGGTATAGAGGCTAGGGATTCTTTCTCCTACTGTGCTCAGACCGTAGTATAAAGAGTCCCATGCTGGGATTTGAGCCGTTTAACGATCCAGTCGATTCGAAAGGCACAATTTGAAACCCGCACGGAGAGCTAACAAAGCAGATATGCATGGCTCCCACCGCCGGGAAAGCAAGGATTGCAAATACGGAAACAGCACCGTTACCACTAGCAACATCATCATCATCATCATCATTATCGCCGTCGCCGCCGCCGTCAACACCATCACCATCATCATAATCATCAGCGGCGAGCAGCATCGAGACGACGACAACGAGAACAACAACAGCAATTATCAGAACAGAAATAACAAAAGTAGGTGGGCCGCAATCTCGTGGATCTTTCTTATCATCATTTGCATTCATTGCCTGAAACATCATCACTCTCATCATTCTTATCATCATCATTATCATCATCATCATCGTCGTCGTCGTCGTCGTCCTCCTCCTCCTCCACCTCCACCTCACATCATCATCATCATCATCATCGTCATCGTCCTCACTACAGCCACCGCCACCACCACCAACAATGACAACGACGATCCATTCATTATGTGTTAGAAAATGAAAAAAAAAAAACTATATGAAAGATCTTTCCTACTTCGCCACCCCCTTCCCTTCCCCATCTATCCGCCATAGTGACGAAGACACCCCCGAGGTGTTGTTATATAACAGTATCCGTCTGTTGCTATGCGATTATGATTTATCTGTAAAAATCTGCTTAAGACGTATATTTATAGCAGAACACC
>NC_068993.1:54612147-54614712 GCF_001194135.2 Octopus bimaculoides
TATATATATATATATATATATATATATTTATATATTTATTTATTTATATATATATATACATATTTATACACACACATATACATATATATACGTACATACATATATATATATATTTATGTGATGTACACACGCACACACACACACACACACATATAATAACAACAACATTGACAACAGCAACAGTAGAAACATCTAACATCTCCAGAAACTACAATGTTGGTGCTGTACATGAAACTGACTAACTTATAAAGAATTTGCAGATTTGGTTTTCCGTCTCAGAGTTGCAGCACTAAAACAACTTGCGGGGGTCTCTGTTAATTGTTCTACGTTTGTTAAAGACTACAACCTTATTGTTTATGTTCCTAGTTTTGTTGTTGTTTTTATAATTGTTCGTTATTTTGTAATGAAACAGAATGGTTGAAAACGCTGTATTATTTGCTGTTACATTGCCGTTACACTCGTGTCACACCGTGGTGATACACCGTGGTTGTTATTGCTTGTTTTCTAGCCTCGTGTCTGCCTGTTTGGGTAGATCTATAATCAAAGGCATTCTAACCGTGACCGTCCCATTTTAAGGCACTATGGACCCGTAGCTACATTATCAAATGTGTCTTTTGTTTTTGAAGACGCTCTGATCTGAGGGTGATTTGGTTCGTATTTCTTACAGATCGAGCAACCACATAGAAGCACCTTCGTTTGCTCGTTGTATACAATCGTAAATACTCCACCACCATACCTCGACTACCACGACAACGACCACCGTGTTCGTCTTTCTGTCTGAGTTGCTGTATCCGAGATCTTCTGTGTATATGTGGTTGCCGTTTTAATCTTAACTAAATTCATGCTGTATGAAAGCCACAACCACCACCACACCTAACTCCTTCCTTCAAGCACGTGATCCCTATCTGACAAACTTTAATATTTCAGCCCACACTACGCAGCCGCTCGCAAAATAAACTACTTCACTCACCATTCCATGACCCTAATGATCATTAAATGCAAAATGTGTCAGCCCAAACGCTAACCAACCATAAATTCAATCTCTTACATTGGAATTTTCCCAAATACACGTAGTTTCCCCTGTGATGGCAGCTATTACAAGGGAGTTAATCGTTTCTTCATAATATGAAGCGGGATTAGAAATTAGAATTGCGAAGAAAATGATGCAGAGAATTCCCATATTTTTTATGTTTTTCTTTACTTATAAGGAATTTTCCTCCATTTTTATCAATGGCTAAATTGCAATTCTTAAATACAAATCTTATTCACCTAGATCTTTATCTTCTATACCTCCAGATCTCTGTTGTCCAAACTAACAATTACGTGGAAACGAATTCATTTACATGTACACTTATGTACACTTACACGTACACTTATACACACACACACACACGTATATTTATTTACATTTACACAATAAACAATGGACTTCAAAATCAGGAACGAAATGAGACAGGTGTAAAATGTCTTGAAACCGGATACTATTCTGCTCAGTTATAAAGATATTCTGTATATCTGTGGTTTCTTAAGAAAGTAAAGTTAAAACAAAACTAGCCTCTGGAGATTTTACAAAATCCATTCTTGTCAAATCCATTCGTTAATTGTCGTTTCCAGTGTAACTTATAACTGGTTACAAAAACAACCATGTTTTGCTTGGCAGACACCAGAACGGCTTTACATGGCAAAGGAACCAGCGCGGTTTAAACCAACCAAAAAACTAAAGAATTATATTTCCACTTTGGTGAATAATTTAGAAATTAAAAAGAAAAAATATCAAAGCATTGTTGTAATTTCATTATTACCTGCTTCACTTCGAAACCGCTTCCCTCACCTCTTTAAGATATGCATCACTTAAGATTGTGCATCGTGCTGCGTCAATGCAACTGGCTCTCGGCAACAGTTTTTAATGGAACATACGTGGATGGTGGGAAACGTGTGAGATAAGGTCTTCGTTTGAATGTATTGAAATATCTAAACATGTGATGTGTGAGTGCGCGCGCGCGCGTGGTTTAAAATAGTGGAAAAAGAAAAACAAAAAAGACAAAAGACAGACATTTGAAGGAACAACAAACAAGATGTTTTAGCTTGACGCTCATGAAAAATGCACGTGTCGATCCTATATATATTTGTACAATATAGTGTGGTAGAGTCTTGTGCAGTATATTGCTTTGATATCTACCATATGAAGCTAAAATGATATCTGTAAGGCTGTCCCACTTTGCCTCGGTGTCTAACACTGTCTCTGTGTCTAACACTGCCTCTGTGTCTCACTCTGTAAGTGGGACTTTGAGTGTCACTTCTTCTGTTCCGGTCTCCCATATCTCACTCACTCAATCTGCCTGTGTGTCTCACTCAAACTTTTCTTGTGAGTCACTCAGTCTGCTTGTTTCTCACTCCACCGGTGTCTCATTCCATTGGTGTCTCGTTTCAACTGTTTGTATGGCTCACTCAGTCCTGCTGCGCCTCTCTGTTTGTTTACCCCGTCTCTCTTTCTCTCTCACGCTCTCTCTCTCTCTCTCTCTCTCTCTCTCTCTCTCTCTCTCTCTCTCTCTCTCTCTCTCTCTC
>NC_068993.1:54616923-54623346 GCF_001194135.2 Octopus bimaculoides
TATATATATATATATGAAAACCACATTGCCTTTCATCATAGGTTGAACTGGTTTGAATTAAACTACAAAAAAAAAAGATCAAAAACAAAAATTGGCACTCCGTCGGTTACGGCGATGAAGGTTCAAGTTGATCCGATCAACGGAAATTATCCACGATCCTTTATATATATATATATATATATATAGGCGCGGGCGTGGCTGTGTGGTGAGAAGCTTGCTTCCCAACCACATATTTCCGGGTTCAGTCTCGCTGCGTGGCACCTTGGGCAAGTGTCTTCTACCATAGCCATGGGCTGACCAAAGCCCTGTGAGTGGATTTGGTAATAAATGTATGTGTATTTTTTCAATGTGTGTAAACAACAAGGAAAAAATAAATAGCTAGCAAGGGTAGATAAAATTCACATAAGTCCCAGGGATATTACGGCCTTCTTATAAAGGTAGAAATTCCAGTGTTAAGTGAAATGTTTTTTGTAACATGGATAAATTATGAAATGGAGTCAAACGCAGGTGTTATTCAAATCATGTATACTTCCAGCATATGTTTCGAGGAAAGCATTGAGATTATTCCGGAGGGAATAAAAATGATGTAAAATAATCTCGTCGTTTATTTATGTGTATGTGTGTTTGTGTCTGTATTTGTTCCCGTCCCCACCATCGATTTCTTCGAGCAAAACCTTTCAAGGTGGTGCTCCAGCATGGCTGTGGTCAAATGACTGAAACGTATAAAAGAATAAAGGAATATATGGATGTCTGCATTTCGTAAAGTATCGACATATTCACGAAGCATAGACTAAAGATAATCCATTTTAATTTCTTATTTATTTAATACGAATCCTTATTTCGCTCATCACCATATTAACCCCGTTTTCTACTGAACCGTATTTGCAAAGGGTCAACTATAATCTGATAATCAGACGCTCTATCCATGACTGGAACCCATCACCACAATTATTATGCTTCATTGATTTCGCTGATAATATGGCATTCATCTTATCAGACCTTCACGAGTTGCTTTGGTTTAAAAAAGCTCTGTTCAAAGGACTTCTTCATATGTATATATATATCCCACTTGTTTATATATATCCACTACATTAAGAAAACATACTCCACTTCTTTAAATATACCCTACTTTAAATACATCAGATATCATATATGTATGTGTGTGCGTGTGTATACGCACATATACATACAAACACGGGTTTATTAGGGTGTCGAACATATTACCGAGAACAATTTTGCCCATCATCCTTCTTCCTTTTAGGGTCGTGTTGATATAGTGCAAGTCCTGTACTTTTTTTCTCGTATTCATTTATTCTGTCTGTTTGTCTCTCCCTGTCTGCCTTTGTCTCGTCTGGTAAAAATCGGCTGTGGTCATAACTGGTCCACTAGGTCTAAAATTGACCAAGATACGCGTGATGCAGCATACAACTCCATGAAGTATTTGAGGGTCCAAGGAAGGTAAATTTATACATACATACATACATACATACATACATACATACATATATATACATACATATATATATATATACTCCACATCTTTAAATGTCTAACTGCTAGCGTGGTGATACACTCTCCTTTGTTTTTCCCAATCGATGTTCTACATTTTCCCCTCCCTCAGAATACTGCTCACATCACTTCTGTCGCACACCAAAAAACCCTTTCTGCTCCAAGTTATGAAAATAAGTAAGAACAAAGACAAGCACACACAAACAATGTAGATTGGGCAGAATAAGCTGGAATGAGCGTAACAAATCTTGTAGTTCTGGAAAAGCTGAAAGACGAAAGATGCTACTTAGCTCACATTTTTGACATACGGTGCGCAATGAGTCACTTCCCAAGACCATTCTGACAAGAAATGTGGATGGAAAGAGAGCAAGAGGCCGTTGAAAACGGAAACAGAAGCCTGGTTGATTATATGCACACAGAACATAGCGGGCAATACAGAGTGTTGGCAAGCCGACCTCTGGACACAAGAAGGACACGTGGCTGATAGCTGGTTGGAAAGACTTAATCGCTAATAAGTAACATTATATATTCAGTAAAAGATAAAACAGAATTGTTGCTTGTGTAAACACATTCCTTGAAAAGATAACGCGTAATTTGAAAGTTTTCTACTGAAAGCAAAGATTAAGAAAACGTCGGATGACGAATGGAACATTAATAGAAAGTCTGATAAAGCAGAACTCTTACTAAATGGTTTGGGAATTAATTAACTATATTTATAGAGCTCTGAAAATGATGAAAACTTGAAACGAGCAAATGAATTCAAATGGTTAGGATGATGAATAGAAAACTTAAAAAGAAACAATGAACAGGAATTGAATTGATATGGTTTGTCAGTAATGAACAAGATGTTCTTAATGTGGAATTCAAATATATCTAATGACCTCAAAATACAGGCCTTAGAGTTGCTATAGAAACACTGATATATGAATGTGAACGCGCCTTCACCTATGAATTTGTAGAAAAAATTTAAAAAGCCGCAATAATTATGCACCAACCCAATACTATTAGCTTATGAGCTTGGAGGAATTGTTAGTACGCCGGACAAAATGCTTTTTGGTATTTCGTTCGTCTTTACATTCAGAGTTCAATCGTCGCCGGGAGTCGACTCTACTTGTCATAATTGCAGGGTCAATAAAATAAGTGTGAAAGGCGGCGAGCTGGCAGAAACGTTAGCACACCGGGCGAAATGCTTAGCGGTATTTCGTCCGACTTCACGTTCTGATTTCAAATTCCGCCGAGGTCGACTTTGCCTTTTATCCTTTCGGGGTCGATAAATTAAATATCAGTTGCGTACTGGGGTCGTTCTAATCGACTGGTCCCCTCTCCCAAATTTAGAGCCTTATGCCTAGAGTAGAAAAGTATAAAATAAGTGTCAGTTATGCACTGGGGTCGATGTAATCGACTAGTCCCCCCTCCCAACGCCCCCGAAATTGCTGACCTTGTGCCAAAATTTGAAACCTATTTACCACTTGCTTGGTGGTCTCTAAAACTGTTGTTGGTTAAAGTTTGATTATTTATTGGCCTGGGAGTGCTTCAGTTTAGACTGAGGCTTTTTGTTTTTCATTTCAGAAACAACAGATTTTTAACGTTCAAATGTCATGTACTATATAACTATATAACTATTTAACTATTAGGACAGGTTCTAATGATCCCTGACCTTTTAACTGTGTCAACGACCAAATTGTAATGATTGGAATGATTTCCTCTATATTTATTCATGAAAGTATCTGTAGCACCGATACAAATGATGTCAGTGAAACCAGCTCAAAGTAAAGCGAGAGGAAGATGCGAGGCAAGGGGAAGGAAGATGCGAGGCAAGGGGAAGGAAGGTTAGTTTCGACTTGAAACAAGAACAGAAGGAGTTTTTCACTACAACTAGAAATGGAAAAGAGTACATTTTCGATATTAATGTGGCCTAGAAAATTAACCCCTTTCCTTAGTTTGTGAATAATGTATTGGTTTTATTGAGGGTCAAAATATAACTTTGATGAATCTATGGATTTATGATTGCAATGTACGGTCAAATTAAGGCGGTGAGCTGGCAGAATTGTAACCACACCGGACAAAATGCTTAGCGGCATTTTATCCGTCTGCACGTTTTGAGTTCAAATTCCGCCGTGGTCGACTTTTCCGTTCATTCTTTCGGGGTCGATAAAATAAGGACTAGTTGAGCACTGGGGTCGATATAATCACCGTACCTTCTCTCCCGAAATTGCTGGCCTTGTGCCAAAATATGAAACCGTAATTTCTTACATCGATTTTAAACTCACACATTTATCGTAGATGAAAGGAGATTGAGTGATAAATCTCTCTCAGTGGTGGTTTTATCTAAAGAAAAGAGGCAGCAATTGAAATCGGTTCGCCTGGTGATTAATTGTTACTTTGCAGTGCTTGGTATTTCCTTTCAATTAGTTACTATAACCGACACATTGTGTCATCCAATTTACCATTCGGTTGATTTCTCAATTGTTAATCCATCGTTGCTTAACCAATTATTGGTTACCCGTCATCGGTTTCACATTACCATAACCTTTATTTATCCAATTTCTGTTGATACCATTTGAATCCCTGAGGATGTTTTTAATTCTAAAATTCACTGGTTTACATTATGTTATTCCTATCCACTTTCTATCTGTTGACTACCCGGCCTGTCAGTAGATTAAAAAATTATCTATTGGGGTTAGGGTTGTTTTCTGTTCCATTACTTAAAATTGTTTTCCCTTTGTTTTATTTCTCCCTTGTTCCGACATAAACTGAAACATCATTTCATCTGACAAACAACACGGCAAAGAAAAAAGTAGAAATGCTTTACTTTAGAGGGGAAAAAATAAAATTGATGGAAATGTGTGCTGTACAATGGAATCGAACTTGTTTTCACTAAACATCGACAACAGGGATAAAGTAATTAAGTCTTTATAGGAAAATGCCCGCAGTTTCTTTCACACTGTGTTTTTCCCAGTGAAATAAATTTATCACTTGAAGACATCCTCAGTTCGTGTTGTATTGAGCATAAGTAACTCTCTACAAAAGGAGGCGTGAAAGTCAGTAGCAGTATTGTTAAGTGGCCGTGAAGGAGAGAAAAACAAGAAAAGCCACGAGGTAGATTAAATTACATTCAAGCATACACAGCTTATTGAAAGCACCGCTTAGGTCATGGTTTTTTATCCATTTTTATTTTTCGTTTTTTGGTTATTACTTTGTTTAGTTTTATGTTAGAAATATTTATCTTTGTTTTTTTTTTTATCTTCTCTCTCTCTCTCTCTCTTTCTTTCTCTCTCTCTCTCTTCTATTTGTAGATTTGGTCACGACGCTCATTACATTTGTTTGGCTACAGTTGAGAAACTGAAGCAGACGATAAAATAATACGTGGAAGAGACGCAAGAAGAACTTGAGAGAAATGACGAGAGGACGAGAGAGAGAGAGAGAGAGAGAGAGAGAGAGAGAATAAAAATGTTAAAAAACACAGTAAAAGAAGAAAAATACGAAGAGAAATTGGGAAACAATTATGAGTTGTTTTGAGGGGAAGATAAGGTTTAATTCGAACAGTTAGTCGACTGTCGGTTAGTTAGATCATCTACCTTAGACATCGTATGAACACAATGTCAAGGCTGCTTAAACGAGATTCGCTAAATGGAAGAGTGACTTGGGTGGGGAGAGGCAGTGAGAGAGAGAGTGAGAGAGAGAGAGAGAGAGAGAGAAAAGGAAGAATGAAAGAGTGAGAGGGAGAGAAAGAAATAGAGAGAGATTTTAAAATTCACACACAAACCCACAACTCTTCCAAACGTTTTAATACACACAGCAACACTCGTAGACATACGGACACACTCACACGTTTGTTGTTGTGTTTGGTGTGTGTGTGTGTGTGTGTGTGAGAACTAGGGTGTATAAAAATAATCTCTTGCTCAGCTAGACAACAGAAAGTCCTCATTATATCTCACATTTTCGCTTCTTTAAAGCTCTCTGTCTTTCTCTCTTTCATTCTTCTCCTTCCGCTTTGTGTGTGTGTGTGTGTGTGTGTGTGTGTGTGTGTGTGTGTGTGTATCTATATCTTTTATCTTTTACTTGTTTCAGTCATTAGACTGTGGCCATGCTGGGGCACCATCTTGAAGAATTTTAGTCGAACTAATCGTCCCCGGTACTTATTCTTTGCTTTTTGCAAAGCCTTGTACTTATTCTATTGGTCTCTTTGCCGAACCACTAGGTTACGGTGACGTAAACACACCACCACCAGTTGTGAAGCGGTGTGGGGGACAAATACACACACACACTTTTATATACGACGGGCTTCTTTCGGTTTCTGTCTACTAAAACCACTCACGAAGCTTTGGCTGGCCTGAGGCTATAGTACAAGACACTTGCCCAAGGTGCCATGCAAGGTAGGTTGATAGATAGAATGGACTGATGGATGGAAAAATAGATAAATAGATGCATAGATAGGTAGGTAGGTATGTGGGTAGGTAGACGTACAGACAGTTAATTAGATAGATTGACAGATAGATAAATAAAGGAAAGAAGAAGAGGAAGAAATAGAAAATGCAACTAAGTATTAGAGACACCGTACAAGTGGAAGCGGTGATTAGCCAGGAAACCCTGATAACTCAATTCCATCTAGAGACAGAAGTTGCAGTAATAAGCCCCCCACTCCCATCGCTTTACTCTCAGGTGTATGTGTTATTGAAATTTTGCTCTCAATCTCATTTACACATCCTGTAATTCTACATTATACACACCTCAACGTTATACATTTTTTCTAAATAACAGCCGCCTCAGGACACATTATACTTTAAAGTACTTACTGACATAGGGTTTATGGAAACAAAAGGTAAAATGTATGTAAGTGTATACACACACACACACACACACACACACACACACACACACACACACACACACACACACACACACACACACACA
>NC_068993.1:54623997-54626892 GCF_001194135.2 Octopus bimaculoides
ACACACACACACACACACACACACACACACACACACACACACACATACACACACACACACACACATACACACACACACATAGAGAAAGGGGTGGGTGAGAAAGAGAGTCATGGTTTTGTGTATAATAGTAATTATTTCAAGCTAGGTCTGCCGGGTCACTGAAATATTGGTGACACAATGCTAAGTTAGCGATGTGTAACGAACCAAGCGCCCTTTAAGGCATCCATTAGACGCCATACTCGACAACGTTCTGACATTGTCTGGACTGCGTCGGTGGAGGGACAGGCGCACGTTCTATGCTTATGTGATGCAACGAGCAAACAAACGCTTAACCCGTTCCTCCTCCTTCACCTCCTCCTCCTCCTGTTGCTGCTGCTGCTGATGTTGCTGCTACTATTACTGCTACTGCTGTTGCTGCTACTACTATTACTGCTACTGCTGTTGCTGCTACTACTATTACTACTACTACTACTACTACTACTACTACTACTACTACTATTACTACTACAATTACTAATACCATTACTGCTACTACTACTACTACTATTACTGCTACTGCTGCTGTTGCTGCTGCTGCTTCTACTACTACTACTACTACTACTGCTACTGCTACTGCTGCTTCTACTACTACTACTACTACTACTACTACTACTACTACTGCTGCTGCTGCTGCTGCTGCAATTACTACTGGTCCTAGATCCTTCAGGACATCTCTTTGCCCAGTTATTCTTCCGCAGAACGTTCGGTTTAGGGGATCCATTCTTGTGCAAATAATTGCTGCTTAGCACCGGCCGACCCTTTGATGAAGAAAATTCTGATTTCATTCAAGCATAGTGTATCTAGGGCTACGTTATTCTATGTGTCCCAGCTTTATTTTAAACGCTCGGATGTATAGCTGATGAATGTTTGATGCTTCTCTTTCTAGCGGTCCAAGCTGACCCGTAAAGGCTTCCTCGTTCACTTGTCGTACCATCGTTGATACAGCGGTAGATCAAACACCAGTATCTCAGCATTTGTAGCAATATAAACCTCGACAGATTCCTATAATCTGCCAAAGCTCTTAACGTTTACAGTAATTTTGTTTCTATCTGGCGAACCGGAAATACTGTGTAGCAGGGAGAAAGACAGAACTCCCTAGTTGATTCTACCGGAAGTCGGATCAGGCGGAAGTTATAATCTTTTAATGTAGACAAAACTGTGGCACTAAATAGTTCGTGTTCTCTCGCCAGATATCTGAACCCAATATTATTGGTGCCGGTGAGGTTGTTGGGTAGGTAGAGGATGAAATAAGGTGTAAATAAGAGAGAACTTTTGGAGAGGGAGTTAGGGAAAAGAAAGAAGATGCCAGAATTTGATATGAAATGTATAGGGATGTGTTGAAGTGATGGACAAGTAAGTAATTGGTGTAATTTTTTTAGTGGTTCTTGTGTGGGTGGGTTAGTTTGCTGGTATTAACTATCCTACCGTATGGGGAATGTAAGGTACCGTAAATAGCAGCTTCAAAAACAAACTAAAGATATTTGATGGCGTAACTTAGTAGGGGACTATCATCATTATAGTTATTCCTGCAGTTCGTCATTTTGAGGAAAGTTGCAGCTTTGGACCAAGTGAAGACTGGTTTTGGGCACCTGATATCTGGAATGTTGTCGTGCAATTCACTACAGTATTGGTATGTCAACTTTGGTTTTGTGGTGGACAAGAGCGAACGGTTTTTGATGGGAAATACTCTGGGCGTCAAAGAAAATCAAACGAACAATTTATTTCAGAGGAATTTCAGGACCACAATTTATGGAGGAATTTCAGAAATATCTGACTTAGTTGTGGCTGCCGGAAATTCTAAAGGCGGCCGTCAGCCGGGTCTGTTCGAAATGCACACAGGCAGTGAAACTGTTTTGCGTGCGCTCATTCAGTGTCCGTGTATTGCTGGTTTGTGAAGAATGTAGGTTTTGAAGTTCAAGTGTTGATTCTGATTTACTTACCAATTAATCGAATTCGAATGCTATCACCATATGGCGACGGGTAGTGGTCAGATGCTTCAGCCAGATATTAGGGGCTTTTCAATGCTAGAGGCTTTCCGATTACATCTAGCTCCGAACGCGTTGGTTTTATCCTTGTCACCTGTGTAAGGCAGCGAGCTAGCAGAATCGTCAGTACGCCGTGGCAAAAAGTGCTGAGTGGCATTTTGTCTGTCTGTACGTTCAGAGTTCAAATTCTGCCGGGGTCGACTTTGCCTTTCCTCCTTTCGGGGTCGACTTTGCCTTTCATCCTTTTGGGGTCGATAAAATAAGTACCAGTTGAGTACTGGGGTGGATGTAATCGACTTAGCCCCTCCCTTGAAATTGCTGGCCCTGTGCCAAAAATTCGAAAAAATATCCTTGCCAGCTATGGTGGTCCATGTCTGCAGCGCTATTATATTTTCCGCAATTTCCCGTTCTATATATTTCGCTACTTTTATTTTTTATTATACTGATTATTTTTTTATTACATATTCTCTCCTAATATGCCTGAATTTCCGTTTATGTTGTGTCCAGCTGTTTTTTTGATTCTTGTTAATGGCCCCATTAAATCTTTTGGTCTTTGGTTTAAATAGCTTAACAGGAAGAGTTTACGCTTTTTCGGTAACATTTTTTCTGGCATTATTTTGCTGATGATTTGTTTAAGATTTTCTAGAGAGTTTGTTTATTGTATCTTTTATCTTCTAAATTTTACTTCTTTCAGTCATTAAACTGCAGCCATGCTGGAGCATCGCCTTGAAGACGTTTTAGTTGTACTAATCGCCCACAATACTTATTTGTTCTTTTGCAGAACAGCTAGGGTACGGGGACATAAACAAATTAACACCGGTTGTCAAGCGATAGTGAGGGACAAATACACACACACACACACACACACACA
>NC_068993.1:54627069-54628041 GCF_001194135.2 Octopus bimaculoides
TACAGAGAGAGAGAGAGAGAGAGAGAGAGAGAGAGAGAGAGAGAGAGAGAAAGAGAGAGAGAGAGAAACAGACAAAGCTACATACATACATACAAGCACCTCAGAATTATTTGAAATATTGTTTTCAAAAATTCCTTAATGAATATTCAGAACTGATTACCATATGCATGAACGAAGGACGCAAAACCCTCAAAGATTTCAAACCATTTATTAAGTGACTATGAATACAGGGACTGATGTGAGTAACTTTCCCTGATGGCTAATGTGCATTTTGGCACCAAGATTGGATACTTGTTTGTCCTTAGGAATTACCGTTTTTCTACTACATTTCTCGAAAACTTCATAAAATCGGGTTTCATATAATTATTCTCGAACGATATTCCTCCAATAATTACAACATATAAAATTATAAGAGCCGTGATATCGATTTTTTTTCGTAAACACTTTCTTCCTTCAAATAATCGTTATTACAGAACCATTTCAACTCTCAAAATACTATTACTAATCTTGTTACTGAAGTCGTTAAGAGTTTTATGTTATGCTGTATCTTTGCTTGCTGTGTTTATAAAGAATTACGAAACGTATCAATTTTCTTATGCCATCTATTATAGAATAAACAAGAGGGTAGTCCATGAAAATTACTCCACCGTGTGAATTTAATATTTTTAATATTCCTTCACACGACGGAAGAGTTTTTCAAATGAAGTCATAATAATTTTTTGTTCGATGTACACTTCCTCCATGTATCTATTGTTCTTTTGTTTATGCCACAAGAAATCAATTCTGAATATCATTAAGGAATTTTTGAAAATAAAATAAAGAATTCAAATGATTTTGAAGTGCAAAACATGCACAGCTTGTTAGGATATATGATATATGTATGTACGTATGAACATAAGTGCGTAAATCTCTTTCTATATATCTCCCTCTCCTTCTCTCTCTCTCTCTCTCTCTCTCTCTCTCTCTCTCTCT
>NC_068993.1:54628180-54629752 GCF_001194135.2 Octopus bimaculoides
TATATATATATATATATATATATATATATATGAAGAAGGCTAAAGGAAAAATTATTAAAAATATTACTTAAAAAGAAACTTTAGAAAAACAGAACGACACAAAGCTTTTGGAAGGAACATTTCGAATTGTGTGTGTAAGCGGTTTTGTTAAATTAGCGTTTGCTCACACAATACGAAAAATTCTTTGCAAAAAAATCACGTCATTCTGTTTTTCTAAGATTTAAAAAAAAAAAAGTTTATCATTTTTGAGAAAATTTTTCTTCAAATACTGTACTTACGAAGAATTGTTTTGCCAAAATTGATACATATGTGTGTGTGTGTGTGTGCATGTGTATTTGTGTGCATGTATGTGTGTGTATCCTTGAACCAGGTAAATACTTTTAGAGGATACATTTCGCCCATAGACTTCAAATACCCCTAGTTGTCGCCTTTAAATAACCTGTGCAATACTTATTTCATAATATGTTTTATTCAACTTCACTCCATCCTCACTATCTATTTTAAACTCTTTCTCGACTCTCCTAATTGGTACAGAATCGTATATATTTTCCCAGCATTTTCCCCCTCTCACATGCTTCGCCTTTCTACGGTGCTTTCTCCTACCATGTCACGACTCAAATATTTTGCGCATACAATATTTTGAGAAATAGTACTCTGTGTAGTGCTGCTTTTGAAGAGCTAAAACAAAGACAGAGAAAGAGAGAGAGAGAGAGAGAGAGAGAGAGAGAGAGAGAGAGAGAGAGAGAGCGCTGGACGGGAGGCCGGTCTGTTGCAGGAATACTCATTTTTATCTGCTGGGTGGACTGGAGCAATGTGAAATGAAGTGTATTGCTCAAGTCCAGAAATCAAAACCACAGTCTTACGATCACGAGTCTAAAACTCTAACCACTTAACCACATGCCTTCACTATACATATCAACACACACACACCATACACATGCATGTCTACGTGCATTTATGATCGTACACATGTAGGCGTGTTGTGTATTTGTGTTTGTGAAAGTGGATGTGTTTATCAGATAAGCCTGTGTATTTGTGTATTTTGTTAGCTTGGCTAAAGGACGTAATAACTGGATATATATACTAAAATTAACCCCCTATCCTAGTTCCGGTTTGATATGATTTGTTCACGAATTCGTGACCAATACCCCAACACTTTAACTAAGACTCACCATCTCCTACCAAAACTAAAAGAAAGGGAGCTGAAAAGGTTGTCTATAAGAAGACCTATCTACTGAATAGTTATTTGACATCCGGTTTGTTAGAAGAAATGGTTGGGCTTGAAATCTGAGAAACGGGTACAAAGATTACAAAGTAATTGCGTCACAGGGTTAAATAACGTCTTGGGGGCATGGAAGGGGTCACATTTAGGATAAACAGTGTGATACACACACATACACACACACCCGCACATACACACACGCATATATATACATGTGTGTGTATATATATTTATATATGGTCATATGCTTGCGCACACACACATACACACACACATGTATATACGTATGTGATATATATATATATATATATATATATATATATATATATATATATATATATATATATATA
>NC_068993.1:54630241-54631512 GCF_001194135.2 Octopus bimaculoides
TTTGACGTTGATTATGTTTGACGATGTACTTTATAAAGATTTTAATCTAATATTAAGTGGGGCGTGTTAAGGAGGGTTTAATTCTAAGATTTTCATTTAACGTTCTAATGAAACACGTAGCTTTCGTTTGCTCCAACCCCTTCTATAAACGGCATTTTGATCTCAATAATTAGTGAGGTCAAACAATTTATCTGATTTTGAATTGAATAAATAAATATGTGCAAAAATTGAAGGGCGTGGGATTGTGTACGTAATTGTAGGGATTGGTGGTTAAAAAGGAGAAAATAGGGAAGTATCGAATGATATAAGTTGTGAATAGAGGTTTCTAGTTGCTTAGGTGTTTAGGTATATAGTCATTATTAATGTGGGTGTGTATTACATCTTTCGTGACCTAACATTGTATATATGCGTACGCGCATATACATGCGTACATGGTAGGAATACATACATTCATAAATACATACATATGTGCATGCATACATACCTGCATAAATACACACATAGATATATGCGACATATATACATACATTGTATATACATATACATATATTCAGACATCCATATATACATACATAAATATATTCACACATGTATATTGGTAATTTATGCAAACTAAACCGAGATTACGTAGTCAATCTGAGTTTTCCTTTGTTCGTCAATCATACAGATCAGTAGGCTACAATGTAAGAAGGTGACACAAGGTGACGTAAGCGGTGTGGATCGCTGGTTGTCATTTGTCACGCATCAGTCCGGGGTGTCTTCTTTGAAAATCTCATAGAAAAATTTGGACGTATGCCTGAATATCGAGATTAGCTAATTCTGTTTGTTTCGGATTGTGATCGGATAGCGGTTGATATGCAGCTTCTCTCTAGGTCAAAAGTCATATATCTTTCATCCATTCTCCAGTACCTGTGCTCTATGAAACTATTCCGATGAAATTCTAGCGGTCTCTAGTTCATCTCTTAGTTTCTAAATACACTTTGAAAGCGCTGTGGTGTTTTCGAAGTGTGTACGTACGCCGCTATATGTATGTATATATAAATTATAATACAAGGTATCAAGAGCAGTCAAATCCTGACTCTAAAACCACAATAAATGTCCGCATTTATTGTGGTTTTAGAGTCAGGATTTGACTGCTATTTTTTCAGCGTGGTGGTATCTCTTGATACCCTGTATTATAATTTTAAATAATTATTACCTTTGATGGTTTTTATTCCCATGCTGACCACTTGATAAGATCAATATTTTAAATATCGATCTTATCCTTATTT
>NC_068993.1:54631615-54633028 GCF_001194135.2 Octopus bimaculoides
TATATATATATATATATATATAAATGGACCAAGAACGTAGCAGGCGACAACAAAACATCCGGACAGTTAGACGATGCAAAGGACAAGAAAAAACAAGGACGGGTCATTCGGAGCCTTCTATCGTCATTCGAGCTCGGAGAAATGTTACACAATTACATATACAAGCAACAAAACAATAACAACAGGTGTCTTTCGACTAAAGACGAATTAAATTAAGCTGGCGTGTGTGGAGTGAAGCCCTACGGCAGGAACATAACAGTTATGTGTGTATGTATGTATGTATGTATGTATGTTTGTATGTATATGTGTATGTGCGCGCGTATATAGCCATCCATCATCCATCCACACATATGCATATATATGTGTATATATACCTCTGTGTAGTCTATGCTTTGCCGAAGACTTCTGATAAAACTGAAACATAATCCAAGGTTGTTACTTTTGCAACAAAAGATCTGACTCGTTACAACACTGCGTATATTTATTTAATTTACATAAAACCTTGGAAGTTCTCTCCCTTTTTCCTCTTGAGTGTAATTTTCAGTAGCGCTAATAACATTTCTTCTCATTCCAGCTACGAGTTTGATTGATTAAACGTTATTTTCTGCTCGCTATATTAAATACGGTAGCCGACACTTAACGATATTTTATAATTGAACTGTTGTTCCTCCGCCTTCTCATTACTACCGCCACCACCATTACCGTTAATGTCTACCTTTTCTACCTTCCCATCTTTGACAATGTCGATCGTGTTGTAATTTTGATATTGTTGTTGTTATAATTGTTTATCGTTCAAAAGAACTAAGAAACGCTATTTACGTTAAGGACTCTTGCCAAAAACATTTGCATTATTCAGTGAGAAATATTCCAACTCTGTCACCATCCACTCGCCGACGCGTTTCATCATCCACCATATTGTATCAGTGAGTTACAGAAGGCAACGTCTAATAAGGGACGGACGGGATGATTCGTTTTAGGGAAAATTGATTAGAAAAGATCTAGAAGGATGCATTTTATTCGTTGCTTCCACTTGAAGTGACTGTTTGTCGCTCTAAGTAGAGAGAACAGCTCCTTAAAATAGCCATTATGAACCGCCATTTCTGGTACTTTCATGAAGCAGACGATAAATAATGTGACGCATTAACACTTAAAATTTTGAAAGATGGCGGAGGATTTTAAAATAGAATTATTTATTGGAAGAAATGGAGAAAAGTATTATTAATGATATCGTTGCTGCTGCTGCTGTTGTTGTTATTATTAATGATGTCGTTGCTGCTGCTGCTTCTGTTGTTAATTCTGATCGATCAGTCAATTACAAGGCACACAATCGGCTGACTGACAAGCAAACGACACACACACGCACACACACAAACGCACACGCACACATGCACACGCGCGCACACACACAATATC
>NC_068993.1:54633886-54634925 GCF_001194135.2 Octopus bimaculoides
CCCCTTTATGTTTATTCCCCTGTGGGCAATAAAGAAATAAATATAGTTATATAAGAGGGCGGCGAGCTAGCAGAATCGTTAGCACGTCGGGCGAAATGCTTAGCGTTATTTCGTCTGCCGTTACGTTCTGAGTTAAAATTCCGCCGAGGTCGACTTTGCCTTTCATCTTTTCGGGGGTGAATTAAATAAGTACCAGTTACGCACTGGGGTCGATGTAATCGACTTAATCTCTTTGTCTGTCCTTGTTTGTCCCCTTTATGTTTATTCCCCTGTGGGCAATAAAGAAATAAATATAGTTATATAAGAATATATCTATACACACGCGCATAGTCACAATATGGAAGGACACACGCACAGACATCACTGTATGGAAGCACACACGCGCTTGTTTAAATAGTTAAAATGAATAAAACGTATTCTATACCATACGTGGAATATACATAGAGGAATGCGGCGCCACGCAGATGTAGATGCACACAGTCAAAGGAACACGTTCTTACCGCCTGCGTCAGTTTGTAAAACATGAACCGTTCAAAGGAATAACATTAAAAGTATCACACACGGCTGTGCTGCTACACTGCACAGAAGAATAACCTGAAAAACACGAACACAAAACGAACATGTTCAGAAGAACAACAGCAAACATCACACATATGAACTTGTAAACAATCACAACTTCCTTCTTTTAGCATGTTTAATAATAATGCATACAAATGCCGAGGCGTGTCCGTGATGTTAGGTGTATGTGCGCACACCTATTCGTGGAATCGTGTTGTTTATACAGATTTTAAGATGTGCGTATGTATGTATGTATGTATGTATGTATGTATGTATGTATGTATGTATGTATGTATGTATGTATGTTCTCTTTCTATTTTGAATTTAGAGTTGATTTTGACTTGCCACCTACTTGGTGGCAAGATTGTGAAGGAAAGCATCTTGTTTTGTTCATCATCCTTTTAAAACCCTATCTAACTGTGTGTGTACAAATATATATGTATATATGTATATATACATATATGAATGCATGTGTGTGTGT
>NC_068993.1:54635455-54636896 GCF_001194135.2 Octopus bimaculoides
ATATATATATATATATATATATATATATATACATATATATACATATTCATACATACGCATATATGGATGCAGGACGTCACTAACAGTGAACAACATGAAATATGAAAACAAATGAGTTCAATACGCAAACAACGAGAGAAACAAATGGAAAACAGGACAAATAACACAAAGAACGACCCTTCGTCAGTTGTCAGCTGTCTATCTACTCCTCCTTTCGAGCATTGAACGACAGAATATGAGGGATTTAGTTCAATTGCGATCTCAACGAATAGGTAAACTGAGTAAGTGCTATAGTTGGTCGTCCGTTAGCTGAGGCTGGATCTAGGGATCCGTATTAGGGTTCCGTTATTGCAGGTGTATGTTATATTAGAGGAAAAAGCAAAACCAAGGCAGAACGAGGATCTCAAGTCATTTAGAATAATTTAATTAGGCTAAGTTGAATCTGACGTCTTTTCACCATCTTCAAATTCACCTTACCCTAATTAAATTATTCTAAATGACCTGAGATAGTCGTTCTACCTTATTGGAATTCACATTGCAGGTGACCGTTGAATACAAAATGTGGCTCGCAAGATCTCCGTTCGCCTGGTTTTTTCCGGAGGCACTATCTCACTCTTGTACACCGATCCGTCACAAGGTTACCTCTTTACAGCTGAGTGGACTGTAGCAAGGCAAAACGAAGCGTTTTGCTCAAGAACACAACAACGCACGGCCTGTCTGGGAACGGAAACCATGATCTCGCGGTCGTGAGTGCAACACCCTATCCACTACACCACGCGCCTTCACTTGTCCTTATATATATGTGAGTGTGTGTGTGCGTGCGTGCGTGCGTGCATATATGTTTGCATAAACGTGTGTTTGTATAGGGGTGTGGGCGTGTGCGCCCATGTTTATTTTAGGCTATGTACATAAGCAGGTATATAGATATTTGCATAAATATATACACATGTTTATACAGCTCTGTTATGGTTTATTATTTCAACATACATTCCTGAAAGATTCTTTTTCCTGTCCTTTCTCACATGTCTATTTTCTTTTATACACCATTTTTGTTTGTATTGTGAGCATGGTACAGTGGCTAGGAAGCTCGCTCTGTGACGACAGTTTTTCGAGTTCAATCCCTATGCACGGCACCTTGGGCAAATATCTTCTTCTCTAGCCCCGGAATGAATGAAGTACACTTGTGAGTGAACGAAGTATATGGAAACTGTATAGAAGCCCATCGTATCTAGCTTTCTATCTGTCTGTTAGTTGTTCGTTCCCAACCACATATATCCAGTTTCAGTTCCACTGGGCGGCGGCACCTTGAGCATGTGTCTTTTACTATAGTCATAAGCTGATTAAAGCTTTGTGAGTTGATGTATAGACAGAAACTGAAAAAGTCCGTCGCGCGCGCGCGTATACACATATATATAAGTTCAACGTATATATATATATATAT
>NC_068993.1:54637279-54638133 GCF_001194135.2 Octopus bimaculoides
TATATATATATATATATATATATATATATATATATATATATATGCGTGTGCGTGTGTGTGAGTGCGCGCATATTATATACACGTGTGTATGTGTATGTGTGTGTGTGTGTATTTGTATACCTGCATAATCAGAAATGCATACACACGTATTTACGGACGTATAAATATCCATAAACGATTAATGTACATAGACGTAAATGTGTCAGATCATATCAGAGACGATGTTTTTTCTGGCAGCCATGTAAACCAGTACGACCTGTTTTATGTACGGCAGCGGACCGTCGGAGACTAAACCGGCAGCACCACTCAAGGGCCAGACCCTTGTGCCTGTGCGGGGCAGAGGGGCTTGGAGGTGAGCTGGAACCCCTGAGAGGTCAAGAAACAGGATCTGTCGACAAGGGTTCCTGAACTCAAGAAGGTGTCAACGGCGTCCATCAGAATTGGAACGACGTGGGTGGATAACATTAAAAGTTACAAGTCTAGCATTACTGTGTCTTTTGGTGGTAACACCCTTGTCGTTCGTTAGCTCTCCCTCAGGCGTACCGGCCTCACCTTTGCTTTGACCTGAACGGACACGGGTGATGAGAATACGCTTGATAAATGCTAGGACCACCCAAGGATGCCTTGAATAATTCCTGGCCTGGGTTATCTATCTATCTATCTATCTATCTATCTATCTATCTATCTATCTATCTATCTATCTATCTATCTATCCATCCATCTGTCTGTCTGTCTGTCTAATCCATCTACCTGTCTGTCTGTCTGTCTGTCTATCTATATATCTATCTATTTATCTGTTTGTCTGTCTGTCTAATCTATTTATCTATCTGTCTGTCTCACCACACAGCAACACA
>NC_068993.1:54638636-54640380 GCF_001194135.2 Octopus bimaculoides
GTATCTATCTATCTATCTATCTATCTATCTATCTATCTATCTATCTATCTATCTATCTATCTATCTATCTATCAATGTATGGATGTATGTATGTAAGTATGGATGTATGTATGCATGTCTATGAATATACATACTTATATGTGTGTGTGTATATATATATATACACACACGCATACTTACTCTTATATACAGACACACGCACACACACACACACACACACACACACACACACACACACACACACACACACACACACACACACACACACACACACACACACACACACACACACACACACACACACACATAGGCTTACTTATAAGAGAAAATAAAAATGTAGATTAATACGAACGGTTAAATGAAGATTATAGCTGACAGGCTTATCTTAGTGAAATTAGATTAGTTACATAAATAATAATAATAATAATAATAATAATAATAATAATAATAATAATAATAATAATAATGATGATGATGATGATGATAATAATAATAATAATATTAACAACAACTACAACAACAGCATGAACAATTCTTTAGGTTAGCGACGCGAAACGATTTCGATCTGTGAAGCGAACGGCTTTCCTATCTCCGCCGGTCTGAGAATCAGAAAACTGCGTAGGTGAGTAATATTTTGTTGATTTCTGTTACGATCGCAACCCTGAAGGAGAAGCTAGAAAGAGGTATGTTCCTGGTAAGTCTTTGACCCTTACAGGAAAAGGAGGACAAAGGAAGGGCTGGCCGTGAAAATGTAAGCATGTAACATTCTTTGTAAGATAGACCATTCCCAGCTGGTACACGTGAACTATAAAGATAGGAAACGAGGAATCATCGAGCTTGAGTTACAAGGGAGGTAACTGTGAGAATACTGTTGTGATTGTGTGTGTTGCTGTGAGGGTAAGTCGCCAGAAGTGATTTCTCCCACTGTCACTCTCGCTTTTCTATCTATCTATCTATCTATCTATCTATCTATCTATCTATCTATCTATCTATCTATCTATCTATCTATCTGTTAGTGTGTGTGTGTAGATATAAACATTTATATGTGAGTGGAAATACGTGTAAGTTTCTGTGCGTGCGTGTGTTTATGTGTGTAGCTGCTGACATACACTTGTAGTAAATTGTTGATGTTGAGGAAAGGCATCTTAATTGATTAATTAGAGTTAATAACGATACTAATTAAAAAATGTAAGATTTCTCCTGAATTTCTCATTATCGTTTTTCTTCACGTGTCATCACTCCAAATAGCGACAGAGTACAAGCTTAGTTTTACACTGTTGTGATATCTATCTATCTATCTATCTATCTATCTATCTATCTATCTATCTATCTATCTATCTATCTATCTATCTATCTATCTATCTCTTTCACTCTCACCCTGTGTGTGTGTGTATGTATACATACAAATATATACATACGTTTATATAGATGTGTGCATATATTTATGCATCTCTGTGTGTGTATATACATACATACATACATACATATATATACGGGGGTAGCTGATGAAGGAAAATGTTCTCTATGTGGCTTGTGTGTTTTCTTGTCTACGTTTCGTTTGCAATGTCCTGTACCCAGATATGCACCTATACATACAGGTGGATGTCGGTATGCACATACCTGTACGTATATATGCATATACTCATTTACTATTTGTTTATATATATATAAATGACACAGGTTTCGTGTGTCACATAGCTAGCTAGAGGCGATGGCTTCTTGGAGCTAATTCACGGCAGCTTTC
>NC_068993.1:54640390-54640920 GCF_001194135.2 Octopus bimaculoides
TATATATATATATATATATATATATATATATTTATATATATATATATACATACATGCACATGCAAGTATGTGTATGTATGTATGTTTGTACACAGTCTCTAATATGTATGTGTATGTGCATACTTTTTGGAAAGGTTGCATCAGGTGGCGCACATCAAAATATGACTTAGCTATGCGCTGAACAGATATCGATGAAATAATAACCAGATAAATAATAACTTCGTAGATCGATAATCTCGACTGAAACTGCCGGAGGCGGCGCTGTAGCATGGTCGTAAAGCAAGGACAGAAACCGATGAGGGGGAAAAATCAACAGAGACGTTAGAAAAAAAAACAAAAACCCCACAACAATAAACATCAAAAGAATAATAATAATAATAATAATAATAATAATAATAATAATAATAATAAATATAATAATAATAAATATAAAAAATGCCTCTCCGCTCGATTCTGTATAGGTTGGCGGGGGTGGGGGTGGGGCACACCAGGAAGGGCTGGCGCTGGTGGTTATTGTTAATTTCTGATGG
>NC_068993.1:54642520-54642989 GCF_001194135.2 Octopus bimaculoides
CTCTCTCTCTCTCTCTCTCTCTCTCTCTCTCTCTCTCTCTCTCTTTCTCCAACTGTATATGATTTTCCTGCCTATCTCTATCACTATATATCTCTCTGGCTGTCTCCCTTCACGACTGTATACGCCAGTTTTTATATCTCTATCTCTATATATATTAGTCTGCCGGTCTTGCTCCATCACCCGCTCTTTCTTTGTTTATTTCTATCATTTTAAAATTCTCCTCTATCTTTTTCTATTATTTCATATCTCCCTCTAATTCTATCACCGTATCTAATTCTCTAACTGTATAATTCTCTCTATACTTTTCTACGTCTGCATATCTGTCTACATACCTCTATTACTGTATATTCTCTGCCTAAGAACCTGTCACCTTATATCTCAATCTATCCCACTCTTGTACTGTACATCTCTGCAAATCTATTTCTGACACTATATATATATATATATATATATATATATATATATATAT
>NC_068993.1:54646924-54647545 GCF_001194135.2 Octopus bimaculoides
TATATATATATATATATATATATATATATATATATATATATCCATCACAATCACCATCACCGATGCCTCAAAGAGTTAGCTGATTACATCGACCCCAGTACTCAACTGGTATTTATTTCATCGACCCAGAAAGGATGAAAGGCAAAGTCGACCTCAATGGATTTCGAACCTCAGAACATAAAATGTCGGAAAAGATGTCTTAAAGCATTTTGTCCGGCGCACAAATCGATATTGCTAGTTCGCTGCTTAAAGGATACGTTATTCATTACACACACACACACATGCACAATTACAATCCGCATCGTAATTAGCTAAGAACATCCCAAGGTTGCTGTGAGTTACCAGGAGTTAACGGTTAAATATTAAAAAAAAATTTGGTGATTTATGAATTTTCATCAATTACCACACCCACCCATTGCATGACCTCTTGTGTCCTACAATCAAATATGCGGCAATAAAAATACCTCCATCACCATTTTAGAGAAAAGATGAAACTGGGAAGGTATTAAAACGCTAATGGACTTATGAATATTACTGTTTAATGCTTAACATGAAGGACTAATAAGGAAATATGGAAAAAACCAAGAGAAAAAAAAACATTTCATACAAAAAAAAAAAAAA
>NC_068993.1:54648583-54651431 GCF_001194135.2 Octopus bimaculoides
TTCGAATCCAGTCAAAGTTTAGTTGTCCTGTATTGTATTTATGGAAAAGACTTTTTGTATTAACTTTCAATGAATAATAATTAATGATTTCTACCACGAAGGAGAGAAATGCGTAAATTATTCTACCAGATGGAATCAATATAAAAAGGTAAAAAAAAGAAATAATAATGACACGTCACATGATTGATACAAAATACTATATTAATGATAGGAAAACGTCAGACTTCATTCTGGAGACGTTGATTATATTTTCTCGCTGGAAATAGTCTTTGGTTGTTGATCGATGATTGGACTAAGCTATGTGGGAACATAATTCTTCTTTCTGCACGGCCATTTTTATCGAGCAAAACTACGATGGTTTCGATGGAATTCCCTTTTGAAAATCATGATTTTCCTACAGCAGTCAACATGCAAATTGTATGTATGTATGTATGTATGAATGTATGTATGTATGTATGAATGTATGTATGTATGTATGAATGTATGTATGTATGTATGAATCTATCTATCTATCTATCTATCTATCTATCTATCTATCTATCTATCTATCTGTCTGTCTGTCTGTCTGTCTGTCTGTCTATATGTGCGGGTGCGCGTGTATGTATGACTATATATTCGTGTGTATGCGTATGTCTATTCAAATATGAATGTAAGTATGTGTGTGTTATCTCTGGACAGACACTGCAGTAATTTAACTGGCCTATAAAAAGCGTATATATATTAAGTATGATCCATAGGCAGCTATTTTGATTCAATATTGCCTCAATTGCATACATACATACATACATGCATACATATGTGTGTGTCTGTATATGCATGTACGTATGTATGTATGTATATATATATATATATGTGTGTGTGTGTGTGTGTGTGTGTGTGTGTGTATACAATCCCACATCAAATATGTGTGAATGTGTGCATGCACAGAGAGAGAGAGAGAGAGAGAGAGAGAGAGAGAGTATAAGTGTGAAGGAGAGAAAGAGAGGAAGAAGAACACCGTGGAAAAGTTTCTCTGCGAACTTTGCGCCTGTGTCTAAAGATAAATAAGATTATCTAATTAATATTAGAGTAATGCAGTTTATTTCAATTAATATAATTAGTATACAGCTATAATTGATGTCATACTGCTCTGGAGTAATTATAAATGATGCTTCGACATCCTTTACACTCTGAGATGTACTGTTAAACAATACCTGTGTCATCGTGACCAGATATTATAGATTCTGCAGTTTGCTGTTACCAACATCTGCAATGTTACAGTATATATTTCGTGTCACAATTATGATATACACCTACCTTGTAATACAGTTACTCAATATACAGACTCAGTATCAACACAGCTTAATAAACCGTGTAACGTAGTGTTACTCAGTGTTTAGTTTTTCTTTTAGTTCCGAAACTGTAAGGACATCTGGTAACTTGACTGACGAAAGAAGGCCACGAATGACCCGTCTTTTTTTCTCTCTTCTTCTAATTGTTGTTTTTCCTGTCTGCCTTTGTAGCGTCTATCTGTCCCGATGTTTTATTGTCCTCTATTGCGTTTTTGTATATATATATATAGAAGATTTGACGATACCAACACGGCAAAAATCCAAAACGATCCAAATAATGAAAGGAAAACTAATAAAACGACTAACCAATGATAATTGTTGGTAGATACAAAAGAGTAAACCCGTTTAAGTATACAACCACGTTGAAATATCCGAAGACATTCTGAATGGAACCTGCACGGCGTTAAATTCAAGTCGCAAGAAAAAGAATTTAGTTTCAATAGGCAGTATACTCTGTACCGAGTTTGGAGTACTCTTTCTTTTCGTCTAGCAACAGCACATATATGTGTCTGTGTACGTGCGTGCATATATTTATGCATGAATATATATATATATATATATATACACACAAACACGCACGTACCTACACTCACACGCTCACATACACACACACATATATATATATATATGCATTCATACGCTTACATACTTATAAATGTAAAGAAAATTAGATAATAAGCCATTATAACATGTGAATTAAATCTCTGTACAGAATTATTTCTTGGATTGCTCTATAATAATAATGATGGTGTGACAATTCATAGAGCAAGGGTGAGATTGATTTTGTAATATAACATTAATTTCTCTGCCGAATGGTGTGTAACATAATTTTTCTCGTACGGTAATTACCAGATGTTCGTCACCAAGTAATTCATTCCCGATAATGACTGCTACAAATAAACAATTTAAACTGAAAAACTAACATCATAACCGTTAACTTTCAATTGTTAGACAATCATGTTCTAAAATTCTTTCAGAAAGAAATTGGAAATGTATTCTTTTTAGTGAGTAATTATTTTATACGCACTATCGGCGGTTCTATAATGTACTTGGAATAAAAAAAAACAGCAGTAAAAAATAGAAATACCTATTATTAGAAAGAGAAGCAGTCGAACAGATGGAGGTTGTGACTGACAGGCAGCCTTTAATGTAATCGTTAAGTGATAGATGCTCGATCTGCTGTGTCTCAGGTTAGTGCTTATGAGGTCTTATGAGGCCTCTTACACACCCAGACGCACACACATACACACACACACGAATACGTACATACACGCATACATATAGACATACATGTATTAATGTTTGTTTTCATGTTCAGTTATACTAAAAACAGTTTTACATTAACCTGAAGGGTTACTCCATACTTTTGTAGAGTACAAATTTATTATTCTTAAAGACGAATATTATTGAGAGTGACTTCGAAGTTTCGGCCTTCTAAGCCATCGGACTGATGGCCTAGCTGGTCGAAACTTCGAAGTCACTGTGATTACTATTTTTATTAAAGAGTAATAAATACA
>NC_068993.1:54652858-54654937 GCF_001194135.2 Octopus bimaculoides
TATATATATGCATGTGTGTGTATGTGTGTGTGCGCATGCATGTATATATATATATGAATGTATATATATGTATGTATGTGTGTGTGTGTGTGTGTGTGTGACCACCACTTGATAACAGATGGTATACTTATGTCCCCGTAACTTACCGGTTCGGTTAAACAGACCGATAGAATATGTACCAGACTTAAAATAAATACTTGGGCTGATTCGTACGACTAAGATTCTTCCAAGGCGATGCTCCAGCATGGCCGCAGTCTAATGACTGAAACAAGCAAAAGATAAAAGACTATAACTTAGAAAATCGTCATCGTTAGACCTTGGCATACCAACTCATTGAGGCATGAAACTTCTCGCTTCTGGCATCCATGTTATTCTTTTTATCAGTGGATCTGCTTGCAATGGGATCAGCACCACCAATATTTTCTTTTAAAAACATACCGTCTGCAGTATCATCAAGGTATTACAAATACCATATTTTATAAATGATGCTAAAACTAAACTAACCCATCTTTTACAGTATTTCATGGAATGTACGTATTGTAATACGACCCCTTTTTGTCTGTTACTTTAACATATGAAGCCGGTATTCACTTGGCCTTTCTAAACGGAATTTGGGTTTATGTCGATCTTAAAGGCTGGGTGGATGAGATAGGACTGAAATGGAAGATAGATAAGGGTCGACACAGACATCCTGCTGGGTTATTAAAGAATCATGTCGAATTAACAGTTTTCATTTACGTTAAAATTCCTATGGTTCAAAAACAATGAAAACGCGTTTGCAAAAGAACATGGCAATAGGTTCATGCGCCATATTTTTGTTTTCTTGCATCTGATAAAGTGGTAAGGCCTTGAAGGAAAAAGGAGTATCAGTTGAAAACTACTGGATTTAGTAAATATTGCCTCCATAAGAGAATTGTCAAATAGTCAGAATAAGAAAAACAATTAAATTCGTAGGTGGTAGACCAAAAAGACCTGACATAATTATCCACCATCCGAAGTAATACCATCAAACAAGTATCGATGATTTGAGAGAAATAATATCTTGTTGTTTCGGATTTATGAGCAGAAATAATTAACTTTTTGTATGAAGTTTAGAAGAAGAGCACAAACAACTGAATAGAAAGATAAAATCATTGAGTTTCACATGTGATTAATGAAAGAAAAGAATAAAATTATAAACGTTCATAGATAGCAAGTATAGACAAAGTGCCATGAAACAAAATTGCATGAATTCAAATGTATTAAATCCATGACTACTAAAATATGTGGCCATGAACAACACAGTTGCTTTATCATATTGCATTGGTGGCAACTGTCTTATTGGTTAAAGGGAAGGCGCTGAGTGGATGAGGGAGGATTGATGTTGTTGATAGACATAGGGAGCAGTTTGGACTGATATGATTCAGTATTTTAAAAGGAAAGATAGACAACAGAGGGGACTGTTTAGTGTAATAATAGGTGGTCTTAATAATTTTGATGTGTCTTTACATATGTCAATCAAGGAGCCATTGAGAGCATTAACGAAGGAAGCGTAGAACAAGTGACTTGAGGTTCTGAAGACAGGAAAAAAAGGAAGAGGGTATAACTATTGCACAGGTACGTGAGTGGATAACGATTCCTTGGAATATACTAAAAGAAGTAGGAGTTGCGAAACAACTTAAGAAGTACAGGCGTGGCGCCATCGGCTTAGCCGTTAACACAAAGGGAGGTAACTATCTCCTCACAATGTAAACCGGGCTTAGAAATTCGAATTTGAAATCAAAGAATATGAAAAGAATGCAAAAATGTTCGCACGCATACGAACGTGCGCACGCACACGCACACGCAACGAACGCGCGCGCGCGCACACACACACACACACACGCACACACACACACGCACAGACACACACACACACACACACAATTCAAATAATTCATTTAATATCTATGGGGAAGTTCTTACACTTTCTACTTTGTAATAATCATATACAATATTATTTCACCCTTTTAAGAAATCTTCAGCATGATTAAACGTATATGATTGTTAATTAGATATATTGCGAAGAGAGAGAGAACGAGAGAGATAAAGAAATAGATA
>NC_068993.1:54654947-54655666 GCF_001194135.2 Octopus bimaculoides
GGAGAGATAGAGAGACAGGGAAACGGAGCGAGAGAGTGGCACTACGGTAAAATTAAAGACAGACTATTATGGAATATTACTAATGCCTTGGATGAGACAAAGGATGATACTACATTTCGAAGAAAGTATTGCTGACCTACATCTGGTTGCAGATATTTCCACTGGTAAAGCGAAATAATAAGGAAGCCAAGCAATGAGAAGAAATTTTCTGGCTTCTAAGACGATGGTATGTTTTGTTCTGAAAACGATGATTTTCCAGGTTTCGCAGTTGGTGATTAAACATTTACGATATTATTGTTATTATTACTCTTTTTGCCTTTATTCTACTTCGCTTATTTAATATATATATATGTATATATATTTGTTCACTGGAATATTTATGTTAGTTTCTATTAGAATGCATTCAATTTTTTTTTTGTCGTTATTCGTTGAAATGTTTGCATTGTCTGCATCTGCCGTATCTATAGGAATTAATTCGCCTTTATTGTACTTTGCTGCTTGCTTTGTACCAGTTTTTACCAATATATTTAGTTTGTCTATATGTACTGGTATTCGCCTATACCAACGCACGGTATTTCTTTCCAGCTGTATTGCAAGTTTAATTTATTTTCCATTCAAGATTAATATAGTGTTGCTAGTCATAGACACATAAATGCATACATACATATATACATACATACATATATATATATATATATATATATATATATATATATATA
>NC_068993.1:54656496-54657452 GCF_001194135.2 Octopus bimaculoides
GAGAGAGAGAGAGAGAGAGAGAGAGAGAGAGAGAGAGAGAGAGAGAGAGAGAGAGAGAGAGAGAGAGGAAGGGAGAGAGTGGCGCAGTGTGGTTGTATGGTTAAAGAAGTTCGCTTTGCACCCTCGATGTTCAAGTTTCAATTGCGAGACTTCTTGAGCAAATATTTTCTATGGATTCAGATCTATTGATAGCTTGTAAGGGAAGTTGGATAGAATAAGACTTTACGGAATCCCGTCGGATAACTCTATGGTTACAGCTATCTCATACACAGTGTTACACCAATTCTGAAAATGATGTTAAAGGTACACAAATCTGTGGAATGCTATGTCACCTTATCACAGGAGCAGAAACTTCACAGTTTATTGGAAAACTGAATCCTCCATCATCAAATATATAAGATAAACTATATATATAAGATCCACAACCATCAAATATATAGAAGACATCACCTATTGAAGTAAACAATGCTTTCGGTTGAATGTCGTCTCCGATTGGTTGAGGCTGTTTTGCGGATTTAAAAACAAAATATATTCAGCGAATGGGAATCGAGTTTTTAGTTTAAAATAACTTGTTTTTGTGTTTTTAAGAGCTAAGAACGAAACGGAGCTAAAAACAAAAAGGAAGGTAAGTGATGGCTGTGTAATGAGAAACGTACGTCACAAGCTCAGATGGAAGCTGTTTCATGATACTATGTTATTCGTTTGGGTTTACATGATGCTTATAAGGTGGATGGCTGAATGGTTTGGTTATTCAGTTCATGAGTTCGATTCTCGTCGGAGCGATGTGTCCTTGAGCAAGATATTTTATTTTACATTGTTCCTATTCACTCACCTGGCCGAAAATGAGTTCTACCTGTAATTCAAAGGACCTGTCTTGTCACATTCTGTGTCACGTTGAATCTCCCTGTGTGTGTGTGTGTGTGTGTGTGTGTGTGTGTGTGTGTGTGTGTGTGTGT
>NC_068993.1:54658549-54659470 GCF_001194135.2 Octopus bimaculoides
TATATATATATATATATGTATGTATGTATGTATGTATATATATATATATATATGTATGTATGTATATATATGTATATATGTGTATATATGTATGTATATATATATATATGTAGGTATGCATGTGCGTATGAGTGTCTTTGTGTCTGTATGTATATCTATCTGTCTATCCATCCATCCATCCGTCCGTCTGTCTGTCTGTCTGTCTGTCTGTCTGTCTGTCTGTCTGTCTGTCTGTCTGTCTGTCTGTCTGTCTGTCTGACTGTCTGTCTGTCTGTCTCTCTATAGTCAGCAAGTTGTTCAGTTGACACGGACTGGAATGGTCAGCGTTGAAAACGACAATGGATCCATATAGACACGTTTGTGTATATATGAACTTGCATGAAAAGGAATGTGACTGTGTGTGTGTAATGTGTATACATTGCATATGTACACATTCACGTAGTGGTAATTATATATGTGAATGTGTGTGTCTATTTAGAGGCGTATGTGAACGAATGCTCGAACGCAAGTATGCATGCATGTATGTGTGTGTGTGCATGTATGTATGTATGTATGTATGTATGCATGTATGTATGTATGTATATGTGTGTATGTGTGTATGCATGTATGTATGTGCGTGTGTATATGTATGTATATATGTATGTATGTGCACGTGTGAGTGTGTATGTGTGTGTTTGTATGTATGCATGCATGCATGCATGCAGTGGCGGACTGGCCAGGTTGCCAGCTTGCTCGAGGGGCAAGTGGGCCCCTGTACCATTAGAATCCATATATGGGGGCCCATGTTAGTATCTAAGGGGTCCATCCCCTCAAGTTTGAGAATTTTTTATTCACTCCTGGAAGAATGCATTAATTATTTCAACCTGGCTGTGTTTGTAGACAGTTGAAAAGAATACTTTTAACAGAAAAAAAAAAAAAAAT
>NC_068993.1:54659665-54660746 GCF_001194135.2 Octopus bimaculoides
ATTAAATGATAGCACTGTAGTTGCGGGTGGCTCCCTTGTAGTTGCGGGTGGCCCCCTTGTAGTTGCGGGTGAGTCTCCTGGTAACCAATATTTCTAGACCCAGTCCGCCACAGTATGTATGTATGTATGTATGTATGTATGTATGTATGTATGTGTGTGTGTGTGTGTGTGTATAGGAATGCGTGCTTGCAAATGTGTATGTAAGTGTGTATGTGAATGTATATATGTATCTGTATGTACGTCGATTTTAACTTGAATGTGTGTGAATATGTGTACGTGTGTTTGCATGTGTTTGTGCGTGTTTTGCATGTAGGTATGCATGTGAGTGTGCGCATGTATATAGATCAATATGTGAATGTGCAGATGCGTGCGTACGTGCACCCGCTCGCGTGTGTATGTGCGCTTTTTTGAGTGTCAATATATGTGTGAGAAAGTACGTGTGGGCGTGAGAAAGTGTGCTTGCTCGCGGGAGCGCGGTGCGTGCCGATGTGCGCAGGTGCGTGTGCAGGTGCGTACGATGTTTTTGTGCCTCTACATCCGCCGTCAGTGTTGTTATCTATCAATAGAAAGTCATCCTGTTGTTTACATAACTGTTAGGCATACCCTGTACGATGTATTACAGACTTTGCACTACTGAATTGAACAATGCCTTCTACACGCACTACACACATACACGCAAACGCAAGTACACGTACACTCTACTTAAAAGAACAGCGTTTGCCGTTTTCAAAAGTTGCACACTACACTGTATTGAACAAAACAACAGCAACACACTGTTTCCACTCTATCATTGCTGAATAGAACAGAACTATTCCACAACCAGTTTCCACAGCCTGTGTGGAAACTGGTTAGGGAGTATTGTGCCATGTTAACAATATAGGTAAACATCGTTTATTGTTTTACGCACCAGAGTCGGAAAGCTCTGAGTTCAGACAGAGTGAATCACCAACTGGTTCTATATAAATAGACTCGACAGTGCGTAGACGTCATCTATCTATCTATCTATCTATCTATCTATCTACATACATGTATACACACACACACACACACACACACACACACACACACACACACACACACA
>NC_068993.1:54661210-54661930 GCF_001194135.2 Octopus bimaculoides
GTGTGTGTGTGTGTGTGTGTGTGTGTGTGTGTGTGTGTGTGTGTGTGTGTGTGTGCGTGTGTGTGTGCATGTATAAAACATGCCTGAATATCCTGTGTGCTGACAGGTGAAACTCAGAGTAGCAAGGGACTGACTCAACCAAAATAATCTCATCAGTCTCTATGTTACTAAGAACTCTTTTTTTCTGAAATGCTATGACTAAAAGGAAACACACACATACACACACACGCACGCACACACACACACATGTAATAAAAATATGGTACAGGGTGCGGTGCACAAAGGAACATATGACATATCGAAAAAACCAAAAACAAAAAAGATACAGGAAGAAACAAGACACGCACAATTGATGTGGACATACTCCACTCCCCATCAATTATCGACCAAATATCATCATTTCTACACCATATGCTCGTATCCGTGTGTGTGTATGTGTGTATGTGTGTTTGTGTATGTGTGTGTGTGTATCTATGTGTACATATGTGTATAAGGCATTAGTCAATCTGTTCTTGAGGTCATAAGTTTAGTTTATTCACCCTGTCAAGTCCGTGATAATTGGATCCGTGAATGCAACTGGGTCACCTCAGCTCTGTGTAGCTTGTCACTACTGGATCTGTTTGTGCGCGCGTATTCGTTTGTTTGTTTGTGTATGTGTGCGCGCGTACGTGTGTGTATGTGTGTGTATGTGTGTGTGTATGTGTGTGTATGTGTGTGTGT
>NC_068993.1:54662728-54664442 GCF_001194135.2 Octopus bimaculoides
AGTTGTATTACAGTATAAATATATACAGCTTGTTTACATCGTGCTTCTGTAATAACATTAAAGAGAAACTGTGTATGTATGTGTATATCTGAATTGACAGACAGAAGGAACAGAGAGAAAGAGAGAGAGAGAGAGAGAGAGGAGAAGAGAGAGAGAGAGAGAGACAGAGAGAGAAGAGAGAGAGAGACAGAGAGAGAAGAGAGAGAGAGAGACAGAAGAAATGGTTGAGTGAGAACCAATAAGCAAGGTAGAGATAATTAGAATTATAAACAGATAGTCAGGCATATGGATACACACAGATGCACACATGCATATATACATGTACATATATACATATACAGACACATATATATATAGAGAGAGAGGGGGTGGAGGGAGGAGAGAGAGGGAAGAAGAGGAAGCACCACGTGACAACAACACCAACACAACATCACATCGACGTCGTCAACACGAACAGTAATGAGCAAGGAGCCAACGAGGGCGCCCTCTACGTCGTTGATGAATCGATCGATCGATCGATTGATTGATTGATCTGCTAGATATAACAGCCAGATCTCATTCAAATCACACCATACTGTCTGTCACTGGCAAAGCATGGAAGTAAACATGAGATAACGTATGACCCCTGATGACCCCTAAAAAAGTAACAAAAAAAAAATGAGAAGAAAAAGGTACGGCCGTAGACAGAATGTCATTCACAGCTGACGGAATGTCATTCAAGCTCGTCTGACCTAGGGTTAAACAACAACAACAACAACAACGCAAATACAAACAAAATGGCACCAACAACAACAACAACAACAACAACAACAACAACAACAACAACAACAGCAGCAGCAGCAGCAGCAACAGCAGCAGAAACCCAAACAAAGATGACAGAAAATGGCGGCTGAAGAACATCATCATTATCATCATCATCACCATCATCACCATCATCACCATCATCATCATCGTCCTCAGCTGCAGCGGCAGCAACAGCTGCAGCAGAAGCATCATGACGACGATGATGATGACAATGATGATGGTGTTGTGTTAACAGAGTGACTTACCGTCTTCAATTGCTACAGGTGTGAATTCAGGTACATACATGTCCCATACAACGAGCGATCCGAGTTTTTTACAAACCCACATTCGGGGGTCAGTGGCACTAAAGATCCCCACACTGTTGCACTGTTGCACACGCTGTCTTTTTTTTCACAGATGCATCACTAGCTGCACACTGCAATTGTTTTGCGATGGCAGCAGCGTGCACATTTAAAACACCGTTGGATCTTCACAACAACTACACAGCATTCTCCTTCTTCCCCTCCTCCCCTTCCGCCTCCGCCTCCGCCTCTCTTTCCTTTCACTACTTCTACCACTACCACTACTACCACCACCACCGTCGTAACTTCTCTACTCTCTCCTCCACTTCCTCTTTGCTTCTCTTCCTCAATAACACAGCTGCTTCCCACTCTCACCCTTTGCCAGTCTCTCTTTCTCTTACTCACGTTTTAAATATATATACATATATATATAAATACACACACACATACACAGACACACACGCACACACAGACACAGACACACGCACACACACACGCTTACATATACAAATATGTATATATACAATATTGACTTTAAGCAGATGGTATAATCAATATAAATATATATATATATATATATATATATATACACACACACACACACACACACACACACACACACACACACA
>NC_068993.1:54664516-54665806 GCF_001194135.2 Octopus bimaculoides
ATATATATATATATATATATATATATATATATATATACATACACACGCAGACACACACATGCAGAAAAAGGAGAGGCAGATAGATAGATAGATAGATAGATAGATAGATAGATAGATAGATGGATAGATAGATCGATCGATCGATCGATAGATAGATAGATAGATAGATAGATAGATAACCAGATATAGGTACATACAGACATATAGATAGATTTTCTCATTAGTGCTAATTTAAGCGTGCCCCTTTATGAGTCTGATAGCATATGTTTGTGTGAAGGAATGCTTGTGAATCTCTGTATGTATGTGTGTATGCGTAAACCCGAGGGCATTTATATGTGCTAATCCATGAGGGCGTGTGCGTATAAGGTCTTTTTTTTAGTGTATGTGTGTGTGTGTGTGTGTCCGTTGAGCTGAGAGTGTGTTTTTGAGCGGATCCTAATGAGTATACGTGTAGCCTGTGAGTGTTTGCGTGCGTGTGGATCCAAGCGTGATCGTCTCTGCGCTGACTGTGCTAGATCTTTGTGCGCTATGTTGGATCTTTGAGTGTGTATGCATTTATATGTATGCAGCCGTGTGTGTGTTGTGCGTGTATGTGTGTATAGGTGCTCGTGCGTGCATTTACGTGTGTGTGTGTGTGTGTGTGTGTGTTCTGTATTACTTTGTGTACGCGAATGTGCATTCGCGTATGAGTATATGTATATATGTGTGTATGTGTGAGTGTGTGTTTGTATGCATGTATGTGTGCATATACACACATACATATATGTATATAAACCCATATATAGGAGGACAGTGAGAGCTTACATGTGAATTTACGTATATATATATATATATATGTGTGTGTGTGTGTGTGTGTGTGTGTGTATGTATAAAGAACATGTATAGGATCCTGCACATAAACATATGTACACGCACACACACACACATATATATATATATACACACACGCATCTTCACACACAAATATCTTTATACACACGCACACAGGCATTTATATATACATGTATATATTTATATATGTGTGTGTGTGTGTGTGTGTGTGTGTATATATGCACACCTACACACACGTGTAATCATATGTGTATATATGAATGCGTGCATGATGGTGTGTGTGTGTGTGTGTGTGTATGTGTGTGTACGTGTATTGTTGACTAACGTTCTGTCATACCCCCTGTCCCACCCCACCCAACCCCACCACCACTATGTTGTGGTAATTGTAATTTCTATCATTGTTATTGTTGTTGTCTGTTATGCTAACTGTTGTTGCTTTTGTTGTTGCGGGTTTTGTTA
>NC_068993.1:54666676-54667219 GCF_001194135.2 Octopus bimaculoides
CTACTACTACTACTACTACTACTACCACTACTACTTCCCTTCTCCCTTCTCCTTTAAAGCTTTTATATTTATTCCTCACAATTTATCTCGCATCTGTCTGTCTGCCTGCCTGCCTGTCTGTCTGTTTGTCTCTTTTCCATCGTCTGTCTCTCTCTCCAAACCATCGTTCACTTCTCTTATCATTTCTCTTTCTCTTTTCTCATCTCTTCTTCTCCCCTATGTCTCTTCATTTTCTTACAAACATGTCTGTCTGTCTCTCTCACTATCTCTCTCTTTCTCACTCTATCTATCTATCCATCTCTCTCTCTCTCTCTCTCTCTCTCTCTCTCTCTCTCTCTCTATCTATTTATATCAAACGTCTCTCTTTTTCTTTTGTCATCTTTCTCTCATTATCATCTCTCTGCCTTTCTCTCTCATCTCTCTTTCTCTCTCTCCTATTTCTGTCTCTTTGTCATCTCACTCTCTCTCTCTCCCTTATCACATAACTGCGTCTTTTTTAACCCTTCACTGTTACATATATATATATATATATATATATATATA
>NC_068993.1:54668367-54669454 GCF_001194135.2 Octopus bimaculoides
ATATATATATATATATATATATATATATATATATATATATATATATATATATATATATATATATACATATATATATATTTATATATATAAATACATGCATAGATATATATATACATATATACACATATATACGCATATATATATTAACCCAATCACACATTGATAGATATGTGCGTACGTGCATGCATAAATACATAAGTAGACACACACATACCTCTGTCTCTCTCTCTCTCTCTCACACACTCTCTCTCTCCCCCCTTATATAGAGGCATGCATGCGCGTACACGTACGTATAAATGCATGCAGAACCTTTTTCTAATGTTGCCCATTAATACCACTTAATCCTTCAAGATGTTTAATTTTCCATTAAAGAATTTCCAAAACTAAGCAGAATGACAACGAGAGAAAGTGAGAGCGAGAGAGAGAAGTAGAAGAGAGAGAGCGGGAGAGAGAAGAAGAAGAGAGAGAAAGAGAGAGAGCGGGAGAGAGAAGAAGAAGAGAGAGAAAGAAAGAGAGACGAAATTGAGAGAGAAAGAGAAAGTGAGAGAGATCAAAGGCTGGAGTAACACAGTTTGATTTCTCTTTGAATTCATCGGGAAAACACGAAAATATGGAATAAGGAGTTAGAGATAAGAATACATATATTAAGATTTGGCTTAAAATAATTCTTGAGGGAGAAGAAAAAAAAAACGGATTTGAGAAATGAAAGTTCGTGATTTCAACTCTGTTGGTTCTCATCAGCTTCAGTGAACCCAAACCACGCATGCTTTCCCTCCGCTTATATATTAGTCAATATCCAGTCAAGATCATCTGGTGATGCAAATTTGAGTGTAACTGTTATTGTTGATTTTGTTGCCCTTAAGCTTCAAATCAACTGTTTGATTTAGCAGAATCGCGATCAAAACTATCCCAGCCGTTACCATCTCATCTTTTGTTTCTCAGGCGTAATGTATCTAAGGCTAATATTTTCGACTGTCTTTCCGTTTTTAAAACGTCACAGTGTTTGATTTGAGGAACATTCAGTTGCTATTTCTGAACACGATAAAACGAACCAAGCTCTCCGTGGTCAGAGAGTTAAAGCAATGAT
>NC_068993.1:54669472-54671394 GCF_001194135.2 Octopus bimaculoides
TATATATATATATATATATCCTGGAGTTTCATAGATTATTCCAAGACTAGAGAAACATAACAATAAGTAGGTTGAAAAGACATACAAGTTTATAGATTTAAGGAGACATCCAAAATTATAGATTGTAAAGATACGTTCACGTTTGTGGATGACAAAGAGCCACAGAAGTCTGTATGTTGTAGAGACACGGACTTCTGTAAATGGTAGAGAAACATGGAAGTCAGTAGACCACGGATTCTCGAACGGGCTCCATATGGTCCTTGGGGGTTCATATAAAGTTTTCTTGTTGAAATATATGTGCAATAAATTGGTTATATGTACGAGATATTTAAATGTTTTAAAAATACAATTTCTAATTATATTTAATTATAAAAATATAGTAGGATATTTTTTATAAATCGATGTGCCGATGGAAGTCCAGTTGAGTAAAACAGGAAAGAAAGGGGTCTACTGGCAGAAAAATGGTTGAGAAACACCGCTGTAGGCGATAGACACGCAAGAAGTCTGTAGATTGTAATGAACATGGGAAATTTTATAAGTTTAGAGAAAGATGGAAATTTGTAGACGATAAAGATGCATTGAAGCGTGTAGGCATTGAGACGTATGGAAGCCCGGAAGATGTATGGAAGTTTGAAAGTGTGTTGTCTGAAGAGAAACAAAATTTTGTAATATGCAATGAAGCATGGGGAATTTATAGATTGTTGACAATATAGAGGGTTGCATGTTGCAGAGAAATATATAGATTTGTAGCTTATAGAACATAACAGTAAGCAGATTGCAGAAATAGAAATTTGGAGAGAAACATAACATTGTAGAATGTGGAGTTGCATAAACGTTTCTCGACAGTATAGAACATGAAAGCATATAAATTGTAGCAGATCCGAAATACGTTGACTTCAGACAAACACACTAGTTTGGCATAGTTACGAGTAACCTGCAACCCACACGACCTTAATGGCACTCCTAACGAAACATTGCCTTGTACGTTTTAATAGTAAAGGTAAAGGTGGAGTTACCTTGTCGAGTCATGCCAGGCTCATAAGGGCCGGTTTTCCCGGTTTCCATGGCGTATAAAATCCCCCACCTGGACGGGATGCTAGTCCGTCGCAGCTGAATGGACTGGAGAAACGTGAAATGGAGTGTTTTGCTCAAGAACACAACGCATCATCCGGTCCCGGTCCAGGAATCGAAAGCACAATCTTACGATCATGAGTCTAACACCTTAACCACTAAACCACGCGCCTCCACACTTTTTAGTAGTGCGGTGCGCCAAATGAAAAAGCGTGTTTCATGCAGCTCGCTTCTCGAAAAAGGTTTCACCCAACCTCAAGGAAATGTGTAAGCTCTTTCTAGGTTTGCTGATACAGAAAACAATATCAGCAAATCTTTTTATAGTTGATACTAAAACGTATTGAATTACCGTATAAAGTTCTGGAAGAACTGAAGCCAGCAATTCGATTTTCATCCGTAGAAGGAATCCTTTTGTTCCGCTAATAATTTTGGTAAAGGCGTAGTTTCCCTTTGTAATATTAAGTTCCGTTTTTAACAAAAATATGATTGATGAAGTTATCTTTACTTAATCGACCAATCAACTCAGTACATCAACCAAATCTCAACCATTTCTAGACCAACATATTTCAGAATGAGGGGACGGGCATGATTAGAACGGCAACTAAATAGTTCTTCAATAAACAAATTCCGTACGTAGATATACCGAAGTAGAGCTAACAAGAACTGCTCAAAACCGTTGTTGCCATTCCTATCACGATCAACACCCCCGTAATCACCAGCGCCAATAACAACAACAGCAACAACAACAAAAATAATACATCAAATAACAATAACAACAACAATTGCAACGATGTATCTCATATAATAAAGTACGGTATGCCAGGGCATATATATATATATATATATATATA
>NC_068993.1:54672021-54674256 GCF_001194135.2 Octopus bimaculoides
TATATATATATATATATATATATATATATATATATATATATAGAGAGAGAGAGAGAGAGAGAGAGAAAGAGAGAGAGAGAGAGAATGCAGAGGGATCGGTAGACTGTACTTAGTCGTTCGGCCGATAATCTGCATTAGTTAATGAAGCGATACATCTGAAAATCAGACGGGATGGTCACGACTGAGATTGCTTTACTCATAGGTCTGCTACGACAGCAACACAACTAGAAACCAGTAGTTCGTGTGCCATAGGCCTGCTTGATTAGGGATGGCCTGAAATTTCACGCGGAGAAGAAGAAGGAAGAGAAAGAGAAGAAGAACAACAGCAACAACAACAACAACAAGAGGAAGAAAAGACGAAAAAGAAGAAGAGCAACAACATGAACGCCATGCATTTCAAGTTAATTAGTCAGTTTCTGCAAGAGTGATGTCTCTCAGTATGCAAACGAATACACGCTAGAATCATTTAGAAAATTAATTGCTGATGCTTTATAATATAATTATATTTAGGGAAAATGTTATTATCGCAATTAAGAATTTCGGCCTAAAAATAACCAGCACTATTAACCTTAGAATCGTAAATTTCGTAGATATATACAAACCTTATAATGAATGGAATGAAAGAAAAAAACTAATTGTTATGCATTAGTTCCTGCCACTCACCTATTGTTTTATAATACTTAGATTAGTAAGACGATACTCTCGTACCTCGGTAAGGTGGCCTCTTATTTGAAGAGTAATTTAGCTGCTATCAGATTCAAAGGTAAGATTACCTACATTCCTCGCCTCCTGATGCAAGGAACTGGAGCCATAAAATTATGTGGTTTTACGCTCGCCTTTTCTTTAAACGTTAAGTCAAGTATAAACAGAAACCTCCAAGCTCTGATAGATAAGCATATTCTCCGTTAACACTTCGACAGAAAGCTATTTAACAGGAACTGACAGATGTACTCTCAACATGAAAGACTTATAATACACAAACCGACAAAATTAGCAGAGGCTAAGTGCACATGTAGAAACATTAATGCATGTCACTTGACCAGTCATGCAGTGCAGAGGAGATAATATATGGAGCAGATATCTGCTCTACTAAACCAAACGACACCATTGGGTATGAAAATTTCATTAGTATGGTGAAAGGTAGATTTACGCTGCATTACTTCAACTACACATCATCTTTCAGACGTATTATCAAGCTACATCTGGTACTTGAAAGCATGATATTGACTTTCACATCAAGTGGAAAACCCCAGAGGAGTTGACGGAGCATACATCAATGGGACTAAAAGATACAACTTGTGCGTAACCGAAAAGAATATAATCTCGAATAACAACAATTCCATGAATTATCTAAACACAAGATCGGAGTGGTTGAAGTAATGCCGCCATTTCGACAAGAATCTGCTAAAATTGGGGTGATGTACAAGGTATCGGGTTAAACAGAGTAGTAGTGATCTACCAGACACTGGGTTGAGTAATGGTTTACCAGGAATTTTTTCCACAATTCCTTAAGCAGTCTGTTCCTACTAAAATATAATTATTATTTCATTTCATAACCCCCACCTCTCTTTTAATATCAGAATAAGGAAAAAAATGCAGAACATTTCCGAACAACTTTTATTTTGTCAATCTAAAAGAATAAACGCAGCTCAGCCAAGAATTTTTTAATAGAGTAATAGAGTTGTGATTCCATAAGAAATAACTTTGGAGTAGTTACAGCATACGATCGGAACTATTCCTGTGTCCGGTAGCTTTATATGACCAAAGGGTGTTTTTATGGCAGATTGATAGTCAAAGGTCGTTCGAGATTTGATTGAGATTTTAACTCTCCCATGAAAGTATTATATGTGTGTGTGTGTGTGTGTGTGTGTGTATGTGTGTGTGTGTATGTGTGTGTGTATGTGTGTGTGTGTGTATGTGTGTGTGTGTATGTATGTGTGTATGTATTCGTATGCATTTGTGCCTGTGTGTATGTATACTCTTATGTATTGAGTTCTATTACTCTTGTTTGTTCCACCAAACGTATACATACGTACGTACTTACATACATCATACATACTTGCATATACACATGCACACGTGCTCACGCACGCACGTATATATATATATATATATATATATATATATATACGCACACACATGTAAATATGTATACATACAAACACAGACACATATATGTACATATAGAGATAGATAGATAAATGGATGGAGAAAGAAAGAAATCGGAATATGGGC
>NC_068993.1:54674489-54675205 GCF_001194135.2 Octopus bimaculoides
GAGAGAGAGAGAGAGAGAGAGAGATGGTAAAGGTAAGTGAGAAATCTAAGCGAGAATTTAACACGTAAATCCAGTGTAGTCTCTTTCGCAGCATGGTTGCCTATATACTTCAGTTTACCACAAATCTCTCAGTTCGTAATTGAAGTATAGTGAAAAAGATAATTGAAATTGCTCTGAAAGGAATATCTGTTCTGTGTTCCCCACTGTTCTGAGTTCCTCCTTAGTCGAAGGATACGTAGGAATATGGTACCTGAAGGTTATCGGAAGCGTAAGTCGACTGAAATAAAGTGGTATAGATAATGTTTGCTGTGTGGGGAAAACCTAAAGTAATAATTGACACGGTAACTTCCTCTTTTCCTTATCTCTGTTGGTTTTGTTTCCTTACAGTGATGTTTATATCAAGCCGGAGTTTGTGTTGATCTGATGGGCAGCAAACCAATTACGATTACATCAAAATAAGGTTACGTTAACTTTAAATACGGGTACATTATTCCCACAAGATGGGATGAGCCGACTGGGCGCGGTTGTTTGGGCGCTGTCGATTTGGCACGGCGGTTTGGCGAGAGTACACAAGCTCATATACATATATGTGCGCATGCGCAGAAATATACACATACAGATAATGAGAGAGAGAGAGAAAGAAGAGGTGATGAGAAGACATGATGATGATGTATATTATATAATATATATAATATATATATATATATATATATATA
>NC_068993.1:54675564-54677845 GCF_001194135.2 Octopus bimaculoides
TATATACATACACACAAACATACATGAGAATATATATAAACATATATGCATGTACATACACACACACACACACACATGTAAACACATATACGCGTATGTGTATGTATGGTGTATGTATGGACGTAGATATGGTTATTTTTATGTTTGTATACACCGCTGCAGTAGCGTTGAAGGAATGCTTAATTAGATATATGAAATATTTAAAAAAATGAAGTAAAAGCACAAAATGATATCTAAGGAAACGGGGAAAATGGAGCGAATGTTTGAAAAATAAATACTAGAATGTTCTTTATAGACTGAAAATGTTTCATTGCATAACTTCCGGTTTAATCTTCTGCTAGTGAAACAAAGAAACAGTGACAAACAATGGTGGAAGGAATAATGAGATAAAAAAATAATAAGAACAGAATGGGGAATGGAAAAGCAGAGATCAATTAGCTCGGATTGACAGTCAAGAGGGAGTAATGTGTGTGTAAAGAAGGGAAGAAATATCGAAATGAAGGCAGCAGGAAAGTAATGTGTGAATTTGGAAATAAAGCTTTCATTAAAATGGACGATTTGAGAGGATGACATTTAAGGGAGATAATTCAAAACTTGTAAGAATATAGGGAAAGAAAATAAGTCCGCTATCTATCTATCTATCTATCTATCTATCTATCTATCTATCTATCTATCTATCTATCTATCTATCTATCTATCTATCTATCTATTTGCTTGTATGTATAAATGCTTATGCATCAATGCATGCATGTAAATATACTATGCTGCCAGAATTGTGTTAATGCTGTCACTCTGGCTCTAAAGCTATCTCTTTTATACTTCCTACAATATTTGTAAAAAATACGTGTGGAAGTTATTATGATAATCCTTTACATTACATAGCTGTATTATCATATTCTGTACATCACCTTGTCACCATCGACGCAGCAAAACTGTATAATACTATTCTGTACACACTCTTTCACTACGACAGATCCACTCCCCACTTTGCGCTAGCAACATTAAACTCTTTCTAAATCCCACAAAAGAATGGGCTTAGAAAGTTGTGATGTGAAGAAAATATATGATGAGCAGCAAAAGGATGAGAGGGAAATATTGTGAAGAGAGAGAAAGAGAGACAGTGGGGACGATAGTGAGTGAAAAAAAAAAAGAAAAAAGGTTGATAGAAAGAAGATATGAAAAAGAAGAGAAAGAGTGAAAGAGAGAGAGACAGAGTTATAGAAAGAGAACAGAGGAAGATGGAAAATAAAATGTGAGAGAGACAAAAAGAAGAGATAAAGAGGGAGATAGAGAAAGGAGACAGTGAAAGATAGAAAGTGAGAGAAAGCGAGAGACAAAAAGAGATAGAGACAAAAAGAGATAGAGAGAGCCAAGGAGAAAGAAAGAGAGAGAGAGAAGGAGAGACAAGGAGAAGAAGAGAGACTGAAAGAGAAAGAGAGAGAAATGAGAAATAGAGATATAGAGAGATAGAGACAAAGGGAAGAATAGATATATAGAGAGATGGAGACAATGAGAAGGATAGATAGAGAGAGATACAGAGACAAAGACAAGGAGAAGGAGAGAGAAAGAGAGAGATAGAGAGATAGAGACAAGGAGAAGGTTAGAGAGATAGAAATAGATAGATAGAGAGAGAGACAAGGAAAAAGATAGATAGATAGAGAGAGAGAGACAAGGAGAAAGACAGAGAGATAGAAGACAAGGAGAAAGATAGAGAGACAAGGAGAAAGGGAGTGACGGTGAGAGAGATTGTGGTAGAAAATGCAGAGATGAAAACCTACTGTGGACTGAATTTCCTAGATGGAATCCATGGTTACTGAAGTCCATAACAACTGGTCTCCCTTTATTCCTTCCTGCCTTCCTTTCTTCCTTCTCTTTCTTTCTCAGCTCCTTCCTCCTTTCTTTCCTTTCTTTCTTTCCATCTTTAACCCTGACAGGGGTCTTCTCTTTTTCCCCCTCGCTATTCATACGACATCCGTGCGTTGCCTAAGACTACTCTGAAGCAAGTGGTATGTTTTTTGCTACGTGTTTCAGTGAAAAATTCTTACTAAGTTCTCCAAGACATCAAAAAAAGAAAGAAAAACAACAAACAAAAAAAAAACAACAAAACAAAAGCAAAGCAAAACAATCCCCCCCACCCAAAACCCAACAAAACAACGCGTTACAAAACAAAGTAAAAGAGAAAACGTTGGGGTAAAGAAAGGTAAGAGTCCCATCAGAGAGCAATTTTTGTGTGAAATCTCGCAATGTTACGTTTTATTCAAGCAGACGACATGAGATGGGG
>NC_068993.1:54678167-54679360 GCF_001194135.2 Octopus bimaculoides
ATATATATGTGTGTGTATGTGGATATGCTTTGTGGGTGTGGGTGTATGCATGCATATATGCTTATGTAAGTGTATCTATCTATCTATCTATCTATCTATCTATCTATCTATCTATCTATCTATCTATCAATATGTGTGTGTGTGTGTGAGTATGTGTATGTAAAACTATGTGTGTATGTAAGCATGTATGTGTATATGTGTATGTAAACATGAGTGTGTATATGTATGTTTGTAGGTAGGTATGTGTATAATTAGTTGTTGAATTGGTAAAGAACATACGCAGCAATGGGAAATGATACTGACAGCATCCATTCAATGCGAGTTCAATACCCGCTTTTGATAGTGAATGTTTATGTGTGTTTGTTTGTTGCACACACACACACACACACACACACACACACGCGAACGATGTATATGTGAAACTGTGTAAGTATGTGTACATATGGGTGTACGTGTATAGCTGTGTACCTGTATGTTTTTGTAAGGGAATTGTCATTAATTATCACGTAAATAAAACGCATTTTCGTCTCTCGTACACCCATGTGTGCGTACACATACACATACACGCACATGTACACACATACACACACACACACACAGTCTGTCTACATACGTATTGATCTATTTATCATACTCTCACCGTCTAACTTTCTCTGTGTGTATCTATCTATCAATCTATCTCTCTATCTGTCTGTCTGTCTGTCTGTCTGTCTGTTTGTCTGTCTGTCTGTCTGTCTGTCTGTCTGTCTGTTTGTCTGTCTGTCTGTTTGTTTGTCTGTCTGTTTGTCTGTCTGTCTGTCTGTCTATATATCTGTCTGTATGTCTGTCTGTTTGTCTATCTATCTATCTATCTATCTATTTATCTATCTATCTGTCTGTCTGTCTGTCTGCCTGCCTGCCTGCCTGACTGTCTGCCTGCCTTCTGTCTGTCTGTTTGTCTGTCTGTCTGTCTGTCTATCTATCTATCTCCAATTATCCATCCTTATTCATATCAATTTGCCAGTCTTTCTGTCAATCTATCTTTCTCTTTCTGTCCCTTCTCTCAGTCTGTGTGTCGTCTGTATGTTTCTCTGCCTGTCTCCGTGTCTAATGGTTTTGTTTCTGTCTGTCTATCTATCTATCTATCTATCTATCTATCTATCTATCTATCTATCTATCTATCTGACTATTATGTATCAATCACTCAATGAATC
>NC_068993.1:54679674-54680743 GCF_001194135.2 Octopus bimaculoides
CATCATCATAACCGCCAACGTAACCTCAGCTACCATCATATTGGTCACTACCACTATTCCTGAAACTGCCCACACCACCGCCACCACCACAACCGCCACCACCACCACCGCCGCTGTGATCATCATCATAACCGCCAACGTAACCTCAGCTACCATCATATTGGTCACTACCACTATTCCTGAAACTGCCCACACCACCGCCACCACTACCAGCGCACCACCAGCACCACCCCATACCACAACCCAATCACTTGTAGCACCACCAGAACCATTACCACAACCACCTCCAACACCGCCATGACGACAACCATCCCTACAACTGCCACCATGCACCAAGCACCACCACCACCACCATCACCGCTACTACTACTACCAAGCATTACTACTACTACTACTACTACTACTACTACTACTACTACTACTACTACTGGCAAAAACCATCAATAGAAGACAATAGAAGAGAACTGGAGGCGGTGGAGATGTGGAGTGTGGGGGTGAACAACAAGAAAAACAAGCCTATTCACGGAATACAACGCATATGATTTATTAACAGAACATATCTGATCATACTTATTAATATATATATATATATGTGTGTATGTGTGTGTGTGTGTTTATATGTATATATATACACACACACACGTACGTATATATGTATGTATGTATGTATGTATGTATGTATATATGTGTGTGTGCGTGTACGTGTGTATTATATATACATATTATATATATTTTTTCACGATTGAATGAACAAACCAATGAAAGAATGCAATAATCAATACCTACACTTGCAATCATATCTATCTAATAACAGGTTGACTTAGCTCCACATTACTTAAAGTTTCGTGGGTGTAGAATACCGCCCACATCATCAGGTAATAATGCGGTCATGCACTACGCCTAGAAAACTTTAAATAATGTAGAACTGAGTGAAACTGTTTGATACACACACACACACACACACACACACACACACACACACACACGCACGCACGCACACACACAATTGTTTACATGAACACAAACAGAGTACTCATTATATTTGTACTGTGAAATATGTATGAGGTAT
>NC_068993.1:54682503-54682841 GCF_001194135.2 Octopus bimaculoides
ACACACACACACACACACACACACACACACACACACACACACACATACATATATATATATATATATGAATGTATGTATGTATACAGGGAGAATCTTCCTTGTGAATCACTAATGTGAACATGTGTCTCGAGAAGGTATGTGTGTGTCTAATTGTGTGTTTGTGTAGGCTATGAACACACGCACATACAGAGTACGAAACAGAGAGAGAGAGAGCGAGGGGAGAGAGGGGGAGAGACCGATAGAGATAGAGAGAAAGAGAACAGAGATAGATAGATAGATAGATAGATAGAGAGAGAGAGAGAGAGAGAGAGAGAGAGAGAGAGAGAGAGAGAGAGAGA
>NC_068993.1:54683067-54683951 GCF_001194135.2 Octopus bimaculoides
ATATATATATTTATATATATATATATATATATATATATAATATATATATATACATGCCTACATATATGTATGTATATGTGTGTGTGCCTATGTATGTATGCATGCATGTATATATGTATGTAAATATATATATATATGTATGTATTTTGTTTTTTAACACAACCTCCAAAATTGGAGATGAAGATTACCTTTAGTTATTAATAATGCTTCTGTCACTAATAATAATTTTTTAATTAGTCCACTAGTTAATTGCGACACCAGTGACTGAATAGACATTGAGATTCTATATATCGCTGACAGGAGATTCAGCTGTTATCGTACTGCTGGACATTTGTCACCGAGCAACGATGATGGCTGACTGAAACCAGGTGATCTGGCAGTTCCGGTGGCCGTATCAGACGGTTCTGTCTGTCAACGATATCATGCTGAATGCTTTTATGCAACCACAAGCCTTTACGAGAAATATTTCAGGGTAAATAACACAGTATTCCATGTTCTAGCAGAACCTACGTTAAGTTGGAGACCAAGATAATATATATATTTAATATCCCTTAGATGGTTTATTCAACTCTAACTCATACAGACATATAAATGAGTAAACCTGTACCTTTACTGTTACTCATATTTTATTTACCGGTCTCAGAATCTGCCACTCGTAAATATGAACCGTATATTTAATGTAATGCACATGCACATATAGGCGCATGATGGTTGTGTGGTAAGTAGCTTGGTTAACAACCACATGGTTCCGGTTCAGTCCCGCTGCGTGGTACCTTGGGCAAGAGTCTTCTACTATAGCCTCGGGCCGACCAGAGCCCATGTGAGTGGATTTGGTTGACGGAAACTGAAAGAAGCCCGCCGTATATATATATATATATATATAT
>NC_068993.1:54684453-54685691 GCF_001194135.2 Octopus bimaculoides
TATATATATATATATATATATATGTATATATATATATAATTTTATTCTCTTATCCCCTTATACGTTTCAGCCGTAAGGCTGTAGCCATGGTCGAGCACCGCCAGTGGAATCACCTTTTCAATGGCCAATCTTATGCGGTTGGCGTTTGTTGAAGGAGGGAATTCAATACAACTGCCTTCTTTTGAGTTTCCTGCCTTGATATCGGTTCATCTGGGACCTTGGGTAACAGGTAGTCAAATTGTTTCTTGGAAACATCTACTCTTACTCCGTGAAGATCCCTTCAGATATTTTGGCAAAGCGTAAAATAGCTATGGGCCCTTTAATTCCAGGCTATGGTCCTCACTCTAAACGGGATAGCTGGGACCATTAGGACATTGCTTTGACGTCCATTTGATATCGGGAGCTGGTACAGTTTGATACCAGTTCCTCTAGTATTTCCCATGCGTATATATGTGCATACCTCTCCCATCTTCGCTCTAGAGAGTAGAGTCGTAGCTCTTTCAGTCTCTTTCAGTCCCAGTAGCTCTGTTGTTCCAGTGATGCAATCTTCCTGGTGTAGCACCGCTGAAACGCCTCAGGTTCTGCTATTAATATGATACTGTTGGGTGGCATGTATGTATGTATGTATGTATGTATGTATGTATGTACGTATGTATGTATGTACGTATGTATGTATGTATGTATGTATGTATGTGTGTGTGTATGTATGTACGTACGTATGTATGTATTATGTATGTATGTATGACTGTATGAATGTATATATGTATCCGTATATGTGTGTGTATATATATATGTATGTGTGTGTGTGTGTAGATAGATAGATAGATAAATAGATAGATAGATAGATAGATAGATAGATAGATAGATAGATAGATAAATAGATAGATAGATAGATAGATAAAACTTACTTGGAAATGGATGCGTGGCGTTCGATCATATAATAATATAAATAATATAAATGCATATATACATATATGTACAAACCTACATATATATGTATATATACATTCATATATGGGTACAGGACGTCGAGAAAACGTAAACAAAATGAAAAACGTGAATATAAAAAACAAAAACATGGGAAACGAACTTTGTTTCGAACAACGAAAGAAACAAATAGAGAAACGAGACAGGAAACATAAAGAACAATACCTTCATCAGTTGTCCCTGTTTTAACTACTTCGCGTTTCGAACGTTGGGTCATATTTTGTTGTTCTATAATTTTCAACTACATATAT
>NC_068993.1:54686026-54686681 GCF_001194135.2 Octopus bimaculoides
ATATATATATATATATACATATATACATAGATAAATACCCCCATACCTATGTCTATCTATCTATCTATCTATCTATCTATCTATCTATCTATCTATCTATCTATCTATCTATCTATCTATATGTATATATATGAGACAAGACTGATCAGTTTCAATAAATTTTATTGAAGATATTTCATATATCCTCATTAGTGTTTTATGTTTCGTTTGTAATCACAACTTTTCTAAAGCCATTAAGCTTTCAAGATCTTCTTTGTTACGAGCTGTGTATGAAACGGTGTAGCCGAGCATAATTAATGCGTTTTGTTGTCGGCATCAAGGGATCATAGGAATGCTGATATAACTGTTAAAACTATGATCGCCGGCTTTCGCATTGTTTAACGTTTAAGTACTGTTTATTTTGAATAGCTTATTTCCCGTGTGCAGCATCGATATATTAATTATTAAAAGCATGAACCATGCTTCATTGAAATGATAAAAGCCGATCGCAAAGGTGCTTTTAATAATTCATATTTCAAACAGACGTTGTTCCACCACAGTTAAATGCACACATTCATACACACATACGCACATAAATAAACATATAATGCATATATGCACATATGTGTATTATATATATATATATATATATATATATATATATATATATATATAT
>NC_068993.1:54686691-54687236 GCF_001194135.2 Octopus bimaculoides
ATACATACGTACATATATATATATATATATATATACACTTATATAGATATGATATGATAGATTAATGTTGCTACTTATTCCATGCCAGATTGAGCATTCTTCAGATAGTTGTGATTGGAGTGAGGGTTCAGAGAGAATCAATACAAAACGTTGACTCGAATCAATAGCCATCTGAAGAATGCCCTGTTTAGCATGAAATTGAAAGTCGTGGGAAAAGATTAATATATTTACTATAATAATAAGTATGCTCCACACAATGTATTAAGCACTCTCATGCTTTGTTCGTGAAGCCACTTACAATTCATGGCAATTATATATATAATGTAACCTCGTGGGCATCGGTACCATTTTCCTCTTTCTCCGTTCTTCCATTCTCCGAACTTTCCATCTTTCCGACGAAGGGCTACGCCCGAAACGTCATACACTCTCTCTTTCCTTTCCTGAGCGTCCAATAATACTATCCATATCACGTCCTCACTTTGTTGTTTTTTTGTTTTTTTGTTATTGTTTTTTTTAACTATATATATATATATATATATATATAT
>NC_068993.1:54687699-54689941 GCF_001194135.2 Octopus bimaculoides
GAGAGAGAGAGAGAGAGAGAGAGAGAGAGAGAGAGAGAGAGAGAGAGTGAAAGAGAGAAAGAAAGGGAGAAAGACAGAAAGATAGATGTATAGAACGAAAGAGTCTGAGAGTTGAAAGCAAGAAAGGATGATGAAAGAGGTAAGATGGTGTTACCACAGCAATGGATGGTGCGTGTGGTTACCATGGCAATAAAAGACAAAACTTACCGATAGACTCCATTATCAATTCTTGGTCACCTTCCATCATCTTGACAATTTTCCTACAGCTGGTGTACTAATAGCAATAGTAATAGTAGTATTAGAATTAGTTGTAGCTTTTCTTCTTGTTCTTGTTGTCACAGCTGTATTTTCAAATTTTTTTTTCGTAGTTGTTTTTGTTGTTGCTGTTTTGTCCTTGGTCCTATACTTGTAGATATTGTTGTCAATCCTTTAGAATTGGTTATATCCTTCTGGCTATTGTTGCTGTTGTTATTATTATTATTATTATTATTATTATTATTATTATTATTATTATTATTATTATTATTATTATAACTACTACTACTACCACAGTGGTTGTTGTTGTTGTAATTGCTACTGCTGTCAATGTTCCTGCTTTTTTTTTGTTGTTATTTTGTTACAGACACCTTTTTATTTGTATTTTTCCCTAACAATCACTACTACTACTACTACTACTACTACTACTACTACTACTACTAGTGCTGCTGCTGTATCACCGTCTGAATTTATTGTAGTGTGGTGACTGTTTCCAAAGTGTGCCTTTGTTGTAGTAGCAGTAGTAGTAGTGGTGGTGGTAGTAGTTTAAGTGGTAGTAGTAGTAATGATACTGATGTTGTAGACAATGACGATGATGATGATGATGATGATGATATGAATAGTTGGGTTGTTTGTGTAGGTATGTATTCACCAACACAGCTATAGATGTATGTATATAGTGTATGTATGCGTATGGATGTGTGTATATATGCCTAAATTTTTTCCTGTGTGCATGCTTGTGTGTATACCTGTTTATGCATGAATGTCTTTAAGTATATGTATGTATGTGTGTATGTACGTATATATATGTGTGTGCGTATGTTTGTATGTATGTCAAAGTGTGTATGTCTGTTTGTATGTCTGCGTGTTATCTATGGGCATATGTGTATGTGTGTGTATGCGTAGGGGGGAGGTTGACTATCTCCTCACCCGACTTACACTGCACTAACACTAGACGCTGGTCCCACCACGCCCACCACGACTGACAACAACAACAACAACACTGACCACACACACTCTCTTTTCATTCCTCTCTCACACACACATACACACACGCACACACTCACTCACTCACTCACGCACACACTCACTCACTCACACACACACACACACACACTTGGTGCGTGTCGGGTGGCCGAATACGTAGCAGGTATTGAACCTGTTATTAATAATACACTGTATGATAATATGGATACCCCCCTTCTATATAGCTGTACAATATATACTTTCTACTATGTATGTATGTATGTATGTATGTATGTATGTATGTATGTATGTATGTATTTAACTGTATGTATATAGGTATGTACGTATAGATAGATAGATATTGATAAACACACAGACTCACGTACACGTATGTGTGTGTGTGTGTTTGTCTTGTGTCTGAGTGCTTGCGATTATATATATGTGCGTGTTTCAGGAGTGTGTGTGAATGAATGGGTACATATAAGAAAATGTGTGCAGGTGTATATGTGTATACGTGTGTGTGTGTGTGTGTGCCTGTGCTTTTCTGTGTATGTAAGTAAAAGTATGTATGTGAGTGTAAGATTGCAGGTAAGTGCGTGTTATGCTATGAGGCCCCCTATAGCATTAATTAACTGATACTCCTTCGATACTCCTGAGTGTTTTTTGTCGTTCACTTCTTTCTAAATCTCTTATAAACATTGAAACAATTTTCTTAAGTTCTAATCATAAATCACCTCTGACCTCATCACCTTTGACCCACTACATGACGTCATCAAACACCTCCAGTGTGAAGAACTGGTAAGTGCGATGTATTCTACAGATAGGTAAATTATCCCCAAACGTAGCGCTTCTGCATCCCTGAATAGGGTGTGTTTTTGAAAGTAGCCCCACGGTTGCTATGTAGTTTTTTTATAGACTTCCTATAAACCATAGACCGTGAAGAAAGGGAGAGAAAGAAGGAATAGAGCAAGTTTTCAGAAACCGTCTATATATCTTATATACATATATATATATATATATA
>NC_068993.1:54690140-54690825 GCF_001194135.2 Octopus bimaculoides
GTATATATATAGTTAGGTAGATAAATAAGTAGTTAGATATGCAAATTATAATGGTCACACACACTGATTTCTATACATATGGACAGCCATTATTAGCATGCACACATATATCTACACACGAAGCTGTATCACACAAACACCCACACGCACACATCCCGTAGAGTACGCTCACACATAGATCTACGTACAGTCTTTTAATATGCACACATGCAAGTATCTAGATACGCATCTTGTGACACACATATTCCGCCATACGCGGGCATATATCTCCGCATAGCGAAAGCACAGAGAGACTCTCACAAGCTAACACGCTTACCCGCTTACACGCACGCACGCGGCAATTAAGAGATTTAAATTAACTCTGTTTACTGATCCGAACCATTCTTTATTGTTGTTGTTGTTGTTGCTGTTGTTGTTGTCGTTAACATTATCGTTTCTATGGTGACCTCCACTACCGAAACAGAGGAATCATACTTTAAATGACTGGCATTGAATGAAGGTAAGCAGCCAAAACAAACAGCTGTGTGGTTTTGTTTATGTGTAATCTATATGGCTAGGTGAAGGAGATGGTGAGATGCAGAGAAGGGGGTGGAAGAGAGGACAGAAGAGTACGAGAGATTAGGGTATATATGTATATATATTTGTATATATATATATATATATATATATATATATATATATATAT
>NC_068993.1:54690835-54693438 GCF_001194135.2 Octopus bimaculoides
ATTTTATGTTCAGCTGTGTGTGTGTGTGTGTATGAAGAGAGAGAGAGAGAGGTGGAGAGTGCAATGAAGGTTGAAGCAGGAAAGAGACTATGGGATATGAAGGGAACGAAATGTAGTGGTAATTGTGATGTGTGATAGCAGTGCGGTGGTAAGGGCTATGTGATAGTAAGCGCAGTAGTGCGGCAATTGCAAAGCTGTGATAATTAAAATAATGTGATAATTAATTGCATTGATGTGGTAATAACAGTGATTTGGTAATAACAATGCTGTTTTATCTGGTGCATCAGTGGCAGTGATTTGCAAATAATAACAGAAATATGGCAATAGCTGTGATGGGATAGTAGCAAAAAAGTGAGGTAATAGCTGTGATGTGGTAAAGCAGCGTGGTAAAAAAAGAAGCACTATGGCAACTGATGTGGTAATAGAAGTATGGTAATAGAAGTATGGTAATAGAAGTATGGTAATAGCAGTGCTGTGATAAAAGCAATGGTGTGGTAATTGTGATGTGGGGATAACAGTGCTGTGGTAACTGAAGTGCAAATAGCAGCGGTGTGGTAATAGCACCGGTGTTTTTTTTTTTGGGAAATAACTGCAGTGGTAAAAGCAAACTATGGTAATAGCAGTGCTAAGGGTTTAACAAAATTGCAGAAAAAAGCAAGCTGAGGTAATACTAGGGCTGTATTGTAATAACGGTGATATGTTGGTTATAGCGGTGATATGGTTATGTCAGGGGTGTGGTAATAACAATGCTGTGGCAAAAGCAAACGAAATGATCTTGTAATAGCGGTGCTGAAGTTATAACGGAACTGTTGCAAAAGTAAGCTGTTTTAATAGCGGTGATGTGGTAATAAACAGAAATGCGGTAATGCTAATTTGGTAAAATAATGTGCCAATAGGTAATAGTGGTGTTATAAGAGTTAACAAAATAATAATAGTATGTAATTGATGTATGATAATAATACGTTACTGATTATGGAATGCTATGGCTGTTGTGGAATTGTGGAGATAACCATATAGTGTTTGCGATGTCGAGGTAAAAAGTCAGAACATCTGGTTAAAAAGGTAAGGTAGCAATAACGTGTTAACAGCAGAGTAAATAACAATTCTGTGGTAAATAATCCAGTAGTGATAGTCCAGTGGTAATATTCCTGTGGTAACAACACTGTTGCGTTTGAAATGATGTGGTAGTAGTTAGTTAGTTAGTTTGTTAAGGTTTAGGGTTTAAACTGTTAGGATATAACCGTGGTGACCATATTATGGTAAACAAAAAAGCTCCTTTGAAACTGCTTTAGTAATAATATCGTGGTAAATCATGAGTGGCAAATCTATGGTACCAGAAGTGTGGCGATATCTGTGATACGTCGAAAATCACGACTGGTTCAGCTGACAAAATATGTGGTATTGAACGGAATATAGATTGATAGGTTGATAGAGACATAGATAGATAGATGCTCAATATGAAGCCAGCATATGTAAACAGAAATGTTCTCCGTGCAATGCCTGCTGGGTAATAAGATGGTGAGGATGGAGAAGAGACGAGGTTGGAAATGGATCCAAAAGACACTTGCTGATCAGTTGAACACGTAACGAAAGACGCGTATACTGTCTTGATATATTCATTTATTTAAGTACATCTATAAACACACATACAATGTACACTCACAGCAGCAGACGCGGAAACATAGGTATATCATGTATATATGTCAGGGTCGTCGTTTATACACAAGACGTGCTACTATTTATGTATGTATAGATACTTCAATAATATTTTCATTTACTTCACGTTTAATATAAATATATATGCATTACATATATATACATCTGATGTATATAAACATAGTTACGTGGTGTCATATGAACACGTGATATGCGATATTTATTTTATACAGCCGTGAATCGCGTTTAAATAGTACAGCACAACCTGTTTGCAAACCCACTATACGCCACATGCATATGTGCGTACGTGTGGGAGTATGAATGCACGTATGTGAATGTGGGTCTTCAGGTGGGAGAGCGGGGAGCGGCTTTTAGTGTGATGGGGAAAATAGCGTGGAACAAGATTAAAATCGACGTGTCTCTGGATCCACATGCAAGATTCAAGCGTATATTTTTTTGGAATTGACATATACGAACACGTGTTTCAATATATGAATATATGTGTGCCTATGTATATACTTTTGTACGCTTATATTTGTGCACGGGCTATATATATATATATATAGCTATTATAAATATTTATTAATGCACATATATATATATTTATATTCTATCATATATATATATTATATTATATACATGTGTGTGTGTGTGTGCTTGCGCGTATGTATATGTGTATTTTTGTGTCTGAAGACCACTTGCTTCAACAGTATTCGATCTCACCTCTCAATTTTTATTTTTTCATTCTTTTTTCTCTTTCTCTTTTTTTCTTAATTTTTCTTTTACTTCCTTATTTAAGAATGGTATTATTATTATTATTATTATTATTATTATTATTATTGTTGTTGTTGTTGTTACTGTTATTATCGTCTTATTCCGAGTTTGGCTTCAGGAGAGTATCTTAATATAAGAATTGGCTGAGTATCTCTGGTAAGGAAAAGACAAAC
>NC_068993.1:54695981-54696582 GCF_001194135.2 Octopus bimaculoides
GTGGTGGTGGTGGTGGTGATGTGTAACAGGGATGTTGGCGGTGGTGGCGATACATAGTAGTAGTGACTGTGTGTGATATATAGTTGGTAGCGGTGGTAGAGGTGGTGGTAATGGTGATGGTGATGGTGATGGTGGTAGTGGTCGTGGTGGTGGCGGTGGCAGCGGTGGTGGGTTTAATGGAATATGGCAGTGATGCTGTTGAGTGCAGGTTGTGGTAGCGGTGATATTTATGTGTATGCGCATGTATGTGTATGTGTGTGTGTGCATGCATATGAATGTGTGTGAGTGTGTGTGTGAGTGTATGCACGAGTATGTGGGTGTGTGTGTGTGAATGCGTATAAGTGTGAAGGTATGTATGTGCGTATATGTTTATGTACATGTGTATGTGTGCATGACCGTAAAGGTGTGTACATATGTGCGCATGTAAAGGTTTATATGTGTGGATGTTTATATATATACATACATACATACATACATACATACATACATGTGTGTATATGTGTCTGCGTATGTATATATATAAGGGTACATATGGATGTGATGGCCTGAGTGTATATGTATGTATATGTGTGCGCATGTATATATATATATATATATATAT
>NC_068993.1:54696592-54697030 GCF_001194135.2 Octopus bimaculoides
TTAGTGTTATTATAGATATTGTTGTTCATGTATTTGTTTTTTTTTGTTTTTTTTTTGGTTATATTATGTCGACGTCGTTGTTGTTCTTGTTGCTGTTAATGCTGCCGGTATTTTGATGCTGATGTTAGTGTTGTTGTTGTTGTTGTTGTTGTTACTGTTGTAGTTGTTGCTTTTGTTAAACAAACTTATCTGAATAAACAATACATAAAAAAAATGTCAAACTGCAACAGTAGATAGGTACATATATAGATAGATAGACAATTAGTTACACACACACACATATATATATCCACACATATATATATATATATACGTACATATATAATATATATATATACATACATATATATATATATATACACACACACACACACACACACACACACACACACACACACACATATATATATATATATATATATATATATATATATATAT
>NC_068993.1:54698178-54700338 GCF_001194135.2 Octopus bimaculoides
GCAACGGTGGTGGTGGTGGTGGTGGAATTATGTGATGGAATGTCAGAATAGGAAGGCCTTTCAGGTGTGTGTGTGTGTGTGTGTGTGTGTGCATGTGTGTGTGTGTGTGTGTGTGCATAAATGGGTGTAGAGGTGTCTTACTCTTTCCCTTCTCTCTTTCTCTCTATCTATCTTAGTCTTAGTAAATATGTGTGTGCGTATGTGTGTGTGCGTGTGTGTGTTTGTGTGTGTGTGTGTGTGCTGTTATTTTCACATCTATACATACACAAATGTGTATACATACGTTTATGTATGTATGCATGCATGTATGTATGTATGTATGTATGCATGTATGTATGTATGTATATGTGTGTATGTGTGTAGGTTGGTGTATGTGATAATTGAAGGGATAAGTAAAATCCAGGGGATCACTATATATATATATATATATATATATATATATATATATATATATATATATACATACATATATATATATATATATATACACATACATATATAAATACACATATATATATATCATTATATATATGTATATGTTATATATGTATATATCATATATACATATCTATATATAGATATTATATGCATATATGTAGGTACATTTGTTATGTGTATATATTTATACATCCATACATATATATACACACACTCACACACACCTATATATATAATCTCGTGCATATTAACTTACACTTCTGGTTATCGCTATGTAATGTTTCTCTTTTTCCCCCTCTCTCTATATACATATATCTATCTCTGTACCCCACCCCCCACCCCACACATATTACTAGAAACATTTCACAGCGATAAGAGATTTAGAAATCTAAGGTAAAATTCCGTGGGTGAGATTTTTGTATCAATAAGCATACATTTAGTCTTCTCTGTAAAAAGTAGGCACGTAGATAAATCACAGTATTTTCTTTCCGCGACCAGAAAAGATATTGGTCTGACTAGTTTCAGCATTCATTAATATCGCATCAGTAATCGGTTGCTCAATGCTGTCCACAGAGAAAATATTATATATTATACATTATACATTTTTTTATAAGGCGGCGAGCTGGCAGAAACGTTAGCACGCCGGGCGAAATGCTGAGCGGTATATCGTCTGTCATTACGCTCTGAGTTTAAATCCGCCGAGGTCAACTTTGCCTTTCAGGGTCAATAAATTAAGTACCAGTTGCGTATTGGAGTCGATCTAATCGACTGGCCTCCTCCCCCAAAATTTTAGGCCTTGTGCCTAGAGTAGAAAAGATTATATATCTTTTTATATTATATCTATTTAAAGTATAGACGATCAGGGTCTGCACGAAATTGGTGTGTCTAATTTGCATAACAGTGTACATCATGGTATGTATGAATTGATAGAAGCACACACAAATATATATGCATACATATCCATTTATACCTATATATGTACACAAGTTAAGCATATCATGTATGTTTATTGATATACATGGGCATGTATATATGTATGCATTTATATCTGTGTATATAAATATAATAAGAATTATTAATCCGAACAATTGGAGGAAGAGAAGATGAAGAAATGAAATTGAAAATGTATCCAGAATAAATTAGAATAAATCAAAATTTAATTATATTTTAAAATAAAGGAATACCCTTGACCGGTTTCACAATAGGTTTTTAAATGTGTATAATGTAAGGAGTTGTGTCTGAAATTATATCTATTCTGGCCGTTGTTATAAAAAAAAAATAGCTTGTTTTTGAAGTAGGAATTTGGCTTAGAACGCTGTCTGCAAACGTGCAAATTGATTGTTTAATCGCACCACTTAAGTTGAGGCTTTCTAGGAACCAAATCTTGGAGATGGCTTCGCGCTGTTTTCGGGAATCTAGGTATAACAGCATGAGTGAGTTGGGTGAGTATATCTTATTAGATATTTTTCTCCTGGGTCGATAGCAATATTAAATAACAATGGAATTGATGTATGATTCACATAACGGTAGATAGTGACATTTAATATAAACTCACCAAGACAAAACCTAGCACACTTTTCGTTTTACTGTTAGGTGTCTCTGTAGTGGTCTCTTTCCTTTCCTGAGCGTCCAATAACACAGTACTTGTACCACGTCCTCGCGTTGTTGCTTTTTCTTGCTTGTTCTTGTTTGGATTGACTATATATATATATATATATATAT
>NC_068993.1:54700587-54701832 GCF_001194135.2 Octopus bimaculoides
ATACATTTTATTTTCTGAGTCCAAATTCCTCCGATTCCACTTTGATTTTCATCCCTCCGTGGTTGATAGAATGAGATATCAATCAAGTAATGTGGCCGATAAAATCAAATGATATGGGTGCATTTCAAGGCGTTTTCATCAACGACTTGGTAGAGCCGTTGGAGCGTAGAACAAATTGCCTTTCGGTATTTGTTCTGGCTCATTGCGTTCTGATTTGAAACCTGTCAAAGTCAACCTTGCCTTTCATCCTTTGGGATCGATAAAATAAGATAGCAGTTCACGGTCGTGGTTATTACAGAACTGTTACAGTGTTAGATGAAATGCCTTGTGGTATTTCTCTTTCGGTTCTATGCTTTCTGAGTTCTACGTTCCAGTATATATCAGTGCAAATAAATATATGAGCGTAAATTAGTAAATGCCAGTATGGATCGATATGTATCAGATTGTATCAGTATGTTCCAGAATATACGCATATACACCATTATACAACAAATATGTACGCTACAACTAACGTTTCGGACTGGGACATTTCTCAGAGAAGAAATGAAGAAAGTGAGTTAATGTGTATGTATATGTGTGCGTGCGTGTATGGGTATAAATATGTGTATGTCGTAGGTTTAAGTAATACGTAACTACAAGTAAAGTGTGTATGTATGTCTTGTGTAAATGTGTGTTGCGTATGTGCATACATGCTTGTATATACATGTATAATGTGTGTGTTCAAGTAGATGAATACATGTGCGATGCATATGAGTCTACAGTGTACAAAGGGTAGTGCTTGTGTAATTTGTATATATGCATTGTGTAGGTATGTGTACTGAGCTCGTGAATGTAGTGTGTATGTGTACATAATATGTGGTGTATAATATATATATGTATCTGTAATGTGATTGCGTGTGCGCAGTATGTTGGGCATATGCGTATGTAGTGTGAATGTGTATGTAATATGCGGTTGCATCTATTGTGTATACGTATGTGCATGATCAATGTAGTGTGTATCCATACGTATATGAATTGTAGTATTTAGTTTTTGAAATGTGTATATGTAATCTACGTGGGAGTGCTGAAAAGTTCCTGGCTTTAAGGATGTTGCGAAAGGCCTAGTTGGAGGCCCAACCTTCCGAGTTCTTTCATAGGGCTTTGAAAAACTCAAGGACCGATTCAAAAAGTGCGTAAATCTGAGAGGGGAATATACTGAATAAAATCATAATTAACCGATCCTCCTGTATTTTCTTTTACCCAAAG
>NC_068993.1:54701932-54702394 GCF_001194135.2 Octopus bimaculoides
ATATGTATGTATCACTGTACATCAATATGTACTTGTATATACTTGAGTAAATCAGTGTATAGCAGCATATACTAATGCGTGTCAGTATGTATAATTGTGAAACAGGGTATAGAAACGTATACCAGTGTGTCGGCTAAAACAACTTGTATTTAGATACATTTTATTTTCTGAGTCCAAATTCCTCCGATTCCACTTTGATTTTCATCCCTCCGTGGTTGATAGAATGAGATATCAATCAAGTAATGTGGCCGATAAAATCAAATGATATGGGTGCATTTCAAGGCGTTTTCATCAACGACTTGGTAGAGCCGTTGGAGCGTAGAACAAATTGCCTTTCGGTATTTGTTCTGGCTCATTGCGTTCTGATTTGAAACCTGTCAAAGTCAACCTTGCCTTTCATCCTTTGGGATCGATAAAATAAGATAGCAGTTCACGGTCGTGGTTATTACAGAACTGTTACAG
>NC_068993.1:54703372-54704018 GCF_001194135.2 Octopus bimaculoides
ATAGGGCTTTGAAAAACTCAAGGACCGATTCAAAAAGTGCGTAAATCTGAGAGGGGAATATACTGAATAAAATCATAATTAACCGATCCTCCTGTATTTTCTTTTACCCAAAGCCAGGAATCTTTTTAGCACTCCCTCGTTTATACATATGTGTATGCATGTGTATGGGTGAGTGCGTGTGTGTATGCGTGTATGTGTGTGTGTGTGTATGTGGTATTGTCTCACACACGACTATTAAACGTTCAATTCTCGCCAAGACTTAATTCGATCAAGTTCAAGAGGAAATGAGATTGTGTAATGTTCATGCATTAACCGTAGAAAATATTGTTAATAACCGCCTGTTTGTCTGCTTTCCTGCCTGCCTGTCTGATTGTCTATCTGTCTGTAAGCTTAGTAATTTCCCCCCAATCAAACACCCTTCCTCGTCTCCTCCCCCCACTCCTCACCCGCCAGAGGGAGAAGAGGGGAATCGATCCAAGGCATCTTTCATCCCGGCCGATATAATCAGAGACTGCTTTGGAATGTCACTTTAAATTAACGACTGAATTCAAGAGATTAACTCTTCAAAAACAACGCTACTACTACTACTACTACTACTACTACTACTACTACTACTACTACTACTACCACCACCACCACCACCACC
>NC_068993.1:54706027-54706744 GCF_001194135.2 Octopus bimaculoides
CACACATACGCACAAAGTTTTTTCTAAACACCTTTCCTCACTTTTTTGACGAAGTACAAGCATCAGAAACGTCAAGACTCTTTCCATTCTTTTAAAGCGTTAAGCTTATATAAAATTTGTGAAAAATGGTTCTTCCCGAAGATTGTTCCTCATCAATGATATTTGTTATGGTTCACTATGTCCAGGAGGAGGGTGCACACACACACACACACACACACACACACACACACACACAAATGTAGTTAGATAGGTTGATAGATAGCTAGATTGGTAGATAGATTGGTAGATAAATAGACAGACAGACAGACAGATAGATAGATAGATAGATAGACAGAATAAAGACACAACAAGCATATGAACCAGCTCAATTGAAACGCTATCTCTAGCCAATTTTCCTTAGGCAGCAGCTATAACATCCTGCAGTCGAGGCAAGAAGTCAACCTGAGACCTAATTGTATTTCCCTACCGTCTTACGTCATCAGGCATAATATTACATGATATATATATATTACACATACATACATACATACATACATACATACATACATACATACGCGCACGCGCGCGCGCACACACATATATATACATATGATGGGCTTCTTTCAGTTTCCGCCTACCAAATCCACTCACAAGGCTTTGGTAGGCCAAAGGCTATAATAGAAGACATTTGCCCAAGGTGATCCGCGGTGGGACTGAACCGAGAACCATGTGGTTGGG
>NC_068993.1:54706839-54709007 GCF_001194135.2 Octopus bimaculoides
CATATATATATATATATATACATATATATATATATATATATATATATATAAACAAATAGTAAATGAGTATATGCATATATACGTACAGGTATGTGCATACCGACATCCACCTGTATGTATAGGTGCATATCTGGGTACAGGACATTGCAAACAAAACAGAGACGAGAAAACACACAAGCCACATAGAGAACATTCTACTTCATCAGCTACCTCCGTTTTAACACCGGCGTTTCGAAGAGCTAGGCAGGACGCATCGTTAAAACAGCTCTTCCCATGGACCGCAAATTAAATTTGTATACACAAATTAAATATATATATATTTGTATCAGAAACTATAATAATGATCTCAGCTAGAAAATTAATATAACAAAACTTTTTTTGTTTATTTTTATGTATGTATGTTTGTATGTGTATCTGTATGTATGTATGTATGTATGTATGTATGTATGTATGTATGTATGTATGTATGTATGCATGCATGAATGAATAACAGTGACTGTGAGAAGTACGAAGAAGACCACTCACTGTGTCTTCTTCGTCCAAGTCAACAACTTTCATTCCATCGCAATATAGGAACATGGCGGCCGTAGCTCTTTTGGAGTATGGCAAGTAATAATGACGACGATGATGATGATGACAGTGATGCTCATTATGACGATGATGAAGATGATGATGATGATGATGATGATGATGATGATGATGATGATGATGATGATGGGGAGGACGACGACGACGACGATGACAGTATCGGTATATAATGATTATTACTACTATAGGATGAAGGCCAGATGTTTGGTGTGGAAGGGGCTTGTCGCTTACATCGACCGCAGTACTGAACTGTTACTTATTTTGCCGAACCCGAAAGGGATGAAAGGGAACCTCCGCCACGACGAAATTTGAACTCAGAACGTAAATCGAAGAAATGCCGCTAAGCATTTTCGGAGGCATACCAACGATTCTGTTCGTCGTCTTAGTTGTATATAATAACACTGTTAGTATATAATAACAACGTCACAAATTAAAGAACATAAAAGAAATAATGGTGTCGTTTGTTATAAATTATCGAAGAGCTCCGTCGCTGATGAGGCTTATATAAGGTAGGCAGACCCAGTTTTAGTGGCTGCAGGGATAATATCTATTCTGTGTTCAGTGCTATTGAGTCACGGTTTTCCCCCTCAATGTCCGTTTGTCACCAGTGCATTTGTTGGCGAAGAGGGCGACAGGGCAGTGAATAGTAGACTATTAGCGATGATTAATATGGCAGATACCAATTAATTTTCTTATAGTCCTTGTATATATGTATGTAATTATGTATGTATGTATGTATGTATGTATGTATGTATGTATGTATGTATGCATACATATACACACAAATATGACGCCCCTTGCCATCTTCGCTCATGTCACCTCTCCTCTTCTCACAGTTATTTCCCTTTTAATTCACTCCTCTAGCGACCTCTTTTTCTTCCGGTCATTTCAGCATGCGGCGACCGTCTAATTTAGACACGTTTCTTCTTTTCTCTCTACCATTTTTCTTTCTCTCGTCTATTCTTTCGGTAGATGAGCGTACACTCGAAAGGAACCATAAAAGACTTTTCCAACTATTTTTCCTGTGCGTAAAACAGTATATACACAGTATATTTTTGTTTTTTTTATTTACCTCGTACTTGCGTTCTAACTTTTACACCATCTGTCTGTCTGTCTGTCTCTATATGTATATGCACGCACATCCAACTTCCATTCAAACTCAGTAATGACGTTGGAACACTACTGAAGGTAATGATCTCATGCACAGACACAAAGAACATTACGCTGTGAGGAGGCTGTTAGTAACTCACCCGAATTCATGGTCAGAGTATAGTCCTCCGTTCCGCAAACTAGTGCAGAAAACTTATCAAGTACAGAGATTCCATTGCCAAGGTCCTTAAAAACACCTTCACAGCCAACGTGAAGGTCTGGGTTGGCGGTGGGAGGATAGGGTAGCTTCAAATTCGACGAGGTAATAAATAGGTATTAGTAGTGCAAGTATGCACACATACATGTGTTAAAATCGAAAGCTGATCGTCTAGATCGGATATCCGCTTTTCCATTGATTATAATATACGACGATGTATCAGAAGATAAGACTAAAACTACAACTAATGTTGTGTCTCCCCCTCCCCCTCCCC
>NC_068993.1:54711138-54713446 GCF_001194135.2 Octopus bimaculoides
ACATACATACATACATACATACATACATACATACATACATACATACATATAAATACCTATATATATATACCTATACATACACACACATATATATTATATTACATTACATTATATTATATTATATTATATTATATTATATTATATGTGTGTGTGTATGTACACAAAGACGCACATACAGATATACATGTGTTCCGGTTATGAGGCAAAACTACCAAAAGTGCTCAATAAAATATATTTCAAATAAATTGGAGGGATTTCAAAGCCTTGCTGTAATATCCAAGTCGCGGAGATGAAACGGATTTGAAAAACCAATACTGTTGCATACAAAACTGATTGCGTTGTAAATAGCATTGCGGGTGTGAATATGTGTGTATGAAACGGAGGAAAAAAGAAAGGGAGAGAAAACGAGAGTGAGAGAGATGGGACGGAAATTGAGAGCATTTTACGGGATGCAACTCGCTAGATGTGCAATTGCAATATTAAACCTTATATGCAAGAGATGCAATATTTCTTTATTACTTATATGCATGTTGTTGTTAAGTCCTGGTTCACTTCTGATTGAAGAGATTTATGACTGATAGACGTTGCAATTATACACATCGCATAGTGTAGCTAGGATTACATCATTGCAGTATGCAGTGCTGTTGCTTAGTCGAAGGTCAATCACTATTGGGCAGACTCTCGATGTGAGGTGTTCCAGTCATGACCATCTCATAGAGTACCGAGGACTACATCATTTGTGGTGGATAGTATTGTTGTTTAACCTCAGGCCGGAGGCGCAATGGCCCAGTGGTTAGGGCGGTGGACTCGCGGTCATAGGATCGCTGTTTCGATTCCCAGACCGGGCGTTGTGAGTGTTTATTGAGCGAAAACACCTAAAAGCTCCACGAGGCTCCGGCAGGGGATGGTGGTGAACCCTGCTGTATTCTTTCACCACAACTTTCTCTCACTCTTACTTCCTGTTTCTGTTGTGCCTGTAATTCAAAGGGGCCAGCTTTGTCACACTGTGTCACGCTGAATATCCCCGAGAACTACGTTAAGGGTACACGTGTCTGTGGAGTGCTCAGCCACTTGCACGTTAATTTCACGAGCAGGCTGTTCCGTTGATCGGATCAACTGGAACCCTCGTCGTCGTAAGCGACGGAGTGCCAACAACAACAACAATTAACCTCGGGCCAGTCCTGCTTCAACAGACCAATGATCATAGGCGTTCCAGCCATGACCAATCTATAGTATATTTCGGACATGCACACACCTATCTTGCCTTGTAGATGAATCTTGTCCAAAGCTGCGCTGTTGTTTAGCCCCAGGTCAGACCTGACCCAGTCGACTCATGATCAGAACGTCTTCCAGTCGCTACCATTCTGCCTTTTATTCAAATATTCAAATATATATATATATATGTATGTATGTATGTATGTATATAAATACACAAACACACGCACACTCACACACACAGCGTGGGTGAAAAGTAACCAGGCATTAGAAATTGCTTATAGAATTTTTAGTATCACTGAAGTCATGACGAAAGCATTTTTTAAACAGACAACACTAATGGGGATTTCTTATTTTCTTATTGTCTTATTTCTTATTTCTTATTTTCCAGATGGCCTGTCGCTTGACTGTCCAGGAGCGAGCTAAGATAGCAGCACGCTTTGAAGTGTGGAATTCCACTGTTTCGGTTCAGAGACGGTGGCATGCATGGAAAGGTAAGCATGCAACACTACGTCCGTAGAGAATAAAAAGTTCTCATGCAAAGCTGATGATCATGGGGTCTGTGAACGATGCATGAAGAAATGGCCGTCCAACCACATCCCAATCAGCGGAGAATGTGGCAACAGTGCAAGAAATATTTAATCGCAGCCCGCAAAAATCAACACGTCAAGTAGCTCGTGAAAGTGGCCTAACAAGATACACAAGACGTATTGTGTTGCTTAGAGAATTGAATTTTCGTCCGTGAAAACCCCATTGCGTGCAAAAGTTAAAACCTGATGGGAGGACGCGGACCTCATGAATAGTCTCTAAGAAGTCCAGATCTCACTCGATGTGATTTTTTACCAGTGAGGTTACACAAGAGAGGTGTACAAGATAAAACCTCGCATACTATAGGACTGGGAGCATGAACTCAGGAGGTACTCGATGATATCCCAGACGACGTCTTTCAGAAGGTTTTTCATTCTATCCCTGGCCGTTTGAGGAAACTGGTTGAAGATTTACTTTCATTTTCCCATGTAATAAAGAACATGTATAATTTGTTTCAATAAATTCGTTAAAGGAATATGGATTTTATTATCAATTTTTAATACTT
>NC_068993.1:54715777-54716393 GCF_001194135.2 Octopus bimaculoides
ATATATATATATATATATATATATGCACAGACATAAAACATGTATATGTGTATATTCAAATGTATGTGTGTGTGTGTGGTGTGAATGTGTATTCGCGCCCGCGTGTGTAATCAGTTAGAATCAGAGTCTTGGTAAAGTGTAGAGCGAAGTGCATGCTGACATTAAAATATCGGCAGGCCAACCGAAAGGTTTCAAACTCCAGCTAAGACCCAGACTTACTTTAATATACCAATAGACTGAAGTTCTGTGATAAAAGGTCATATTCTATTCAACATTCCTTATATTCAATCTAACAGAAACCAAGTGACTAAGCTAGTTCTGAGATACTTCATACTGCTGGAAATTTTACGGTGGAGTTACACGTATGAAACGTAGCGAGTTGAAAAACTTCAATTATCTGAGATTTTCTATGCAATTACTAGACGAAAACATCTTCAAAGGCAGCGCTCACCAACCTCTTTTGCAGCACGGACTGGTTTCATGCAAAATAATTTTTCCACACACCAGTGGATCACACGCATAACAAAACACAACAAAGTGCATAATATATAATTTAATTATTAGAAAACAATACATATGTATTCCATATCATATATATATATGTATATACATATAT
>NC_068993.1:54716403-54717822 GCF_001194135.2 Octopus bimaculoides
TATATATATATATCCAAGAATAAAGCCCCTTATGATGACGACTAGTGACCAAACCAATCGAAAATGTACTGTAGATTATAAATATAAGAAAAACGTTCAATTTTTTTTTTCTAAAATTGAGGTTAAAATTTAGACTTCTTCATAACTCGCATTTTTTTTTCTCAAAGCCTATTTAGCTGAGAATTTGCTGAATGATATTTTGTATGAGAACTTCAAACAAACGATAAATTCTGTTTTTATTTCATAATTGGAAAAAAAAAGAACTCTTATCTGGTTTTTATTAATCAAATCCTAGACGCCATGTTGCTTATATTTAAATCCCAGTAAGCTGTTCTGCTTATATTGTCAACATTTGCACCTCCCTCCGTCTTATTTATTCTTGTTTATTTTATTCAGACTCTCCCGTTTCTCTTCCTTTCTTCATCTTCTTCAACTCTCGCAGACAGGCATGACTACTACAACTTCCTGTATGTTCCTTTCAGTATAGATGTTTGTCTTTATTTTTATATAGACTGAGGCGGCGAGCGTGCAGAATCGTTAGCGCGTCGGACAAAATGCTTAGCGACATTTCTTTACGTTCTGAGTTCAAGTGCCGCCGAAGTCAACTTACTCTTTCATCCGTTCAAGGTCGACAAAATAAGTACCATTCAGATACTGGGGTCAAATGTCATCAATTTCCCCCTTTCCATCAAAATTGCTGGCATTGTATCAACACGTGAACCCATTTATTTATAATAATGTGTTCAAACACATGGAATGGTCAGACGTTCTTTTATTGTTTTATTTGTTTCAGTCATTTGACTGCGGTCATGCTGGAGCACCGCCTTTAGTCGAACAAATCGACCCCAGGACTTATTCTTTGTAAGCCTAGTATTTATTCTATCTGTGTCTTTTTGCTGAACTGCTACGTTACAGGTACGTAAACACACTAGCATTGATTGTCAAGTGATGGTGGGGGCGGGGGGACAAACCACACACACAAATATATAGACGACGGGCTTCTTTCAGTTTCCGTCTACGAAATCCACTCACAAGGCCCGAGGTCATAGTAAAAGACACTTCCCCAAAGTGCCTCGCAATGGGACTGAACCCAGAACCATGTGGTTGGTAAGTAAGCTACTTAACTCGGAATATCTGAATACGAAATAAAATTACATGATGCATCAAGATGCCCTTCGGTTTCGACGAAGAGCATCTACTTGCTGGACAGATTGAATTCCTACACGTTAGCTTTAATAAATTAACTTCTTTCCTTCGTTCCAACTCCCTGCTTTTTTCTTCTTTCTCACACCTCGCTCCAGTAATTTCATATTCATACACCTACCACTTTCTTACGTATTTCTTCTTCTTCTTCTTCTTCTTCTTCTTCTTCTTCTTCTTCTTCTTCTTCTTCTTCTTCTTCTTCTTCTTCTTCTTCTT
>NC_068993.1:54723052-54724527 GCF_001194135.2 Octopus bimaculoides
ATATTTGTGTGTATGTGTGTATGTATATATATGTATACATATCTATATATATATATATATATGTATGTATATACATATATATATATCTATATCTATCTATCTATCTATCTCTCTCTCTCTCTCTCTCTCTATATATATATATATATATATATGTATACATATATATATATATATACATATATATATGTATATATGCATATATCTATATACGTATAAATATATATATGTATATATATGTATATGTGTATGTATGTTTTTATATATGGATGCATCTATGTATGCATGTATATATGTACATATGTATATAACATATCTAATGTGCGTGTATCTTGGAAAAATTAGAAGCTGCAGTAATCATCTCAGGAAAGTTCCCTTTATACGCGTTGTATTAAAAATATTAAAAGAACACAATATACTACAGAGCTAGACGGAACGAAATTTTCTCGGAAGCGAATGTGAGAGTAACAGATGCGCATTTCGCAGTTCTTGCGGCTTGTTAATATCACAGCCGGATCGCCTCCGACACGAAGTCTCCTCGACCTTTCTCCGACACGATTACCTTTCGTCTATGCACGGCTATGCTCGGCTATGCGCGGCTATGCGCGGCTATGCGTGTGAGTGTAAATGGATGTGTGCATGTGTGCATGTGTGCTTGTTTGTGTACGTGTGTGTGAGGAATACATGACAAATGACCTGTTATTGTCTTTTGTTTTACTAACATAGCAACTGCAGTCAGTGTAATATTTTCACCCAGATATCACATAAACACCAACGGCACCCAGTGTCTTGGTTCCGTAATTTTTCAGAAGATATCGAAAATATTATCCTTTCTTGTAAACGGGGACAGTTCAATCTGACTAACTACGAGGGTAATGCTGTTCTTGGCTTTGGGTAAAAGAAAATACAGGAGGATCAGTTAATTATGATTTTATTCAACATATTCCACTCTCAGGATCACACACTTATTGCAATGGTCATTCAGATTTTATAAGCCCTGTAAAAAAACTCGAAAGGTTGGGCCTCCAGCCAAGTCTTTCGTGATACCTTTAAAGCCAGGAACTTTTCAGCACTTCCTTGTACAACTCATAACCAGTTCATACACAACAGCTTCAGAACAGTTACCTTAATCTAGATATTTACCCACAAGATTTTAGTATATTCTTTTCCTAAGCCAGCAGCACTAGCAGCAGCAGCCGCTGCCTTATTAGTTGCTACGTTAACAACCAGCTGATTAGCCTCAATCAAAGAAAATCAGCCTAATTAATGTCTCTTGAACATATCTCTTCCTCCAATTGGAATAGCTTAATTGAGTGGTAGCACGAAATTGAGTGATTCCTAATAAATTGAAACCTCACGTCATGTAGTAAACACTTTCTTCTTTGGTATACAGACGTATGTATATGTATGGTCTATGAGTGTGTGTGTGTATGCATATGTTTGCATGTTTGTATGAATGTGTATCTAAATATATAAAT
>NC_068993.1:54724728-54725409 GCF_001194135.2 Octopus bimaculoides
TATATATATATTGTTGTTGTTGGCACTCCGTCGCTTACGACGTCGAGGGTTCCAGTTGATCCGATCAACGGAACAGCCTGCTCGTGAAATTAACGTGCAAATGGCTGACCACTCCACAGACACGTGTACCCATAACGTAGTTCTCGGGGATATTCAGCGTGACACAGTGTGACAAGGCTGACCCTTTGAATTACAGGCACAACAGAAACAGGAAGTAAGAGTGAGAGAAAGTTGTGGTGGAAGAGTACAGCAGGGTTCGCCACCATGTATAATTTAGAGACAAACCACTATTAAATCATTCAATAATGAAGAATGTAATTCATACGCTCCAGAAAATAAATATATCATAAACACATTATTCTAAAAATACAATTAAGTACATAAAAAAATAACTAGTAAATGATATAAGAATGACTACACACGTTTCGTGACTATACTTTTTGAATAGATTTAATTATAGATCGATTTGATTATTAATCGAATTAATAATCGAATTGGTTTTATTAGTTATCTATTTGAAAATATAGCCACGAAACACATTTGTCAAAGCCCTGAAGTCGTTAAATATTACAAGGAGCATCTAGATTAACCCTAGTTTTGTGTGAATTAAGATGTATTCTACACTGGTACATGTGTATACATACGTAAATACATATCTATATTTATTTGCTCTCTCTCTCT
>NC_068993.1:54726153-54726842 GCF_001194135.2 Octopus bimaculoides
ATACAGACAGACATATATATATACACACACAACACATACACAAATAGCATGTATGTTTAATTAATGTTGCTCATACATACAGAAAGATACACACACACGCACACACACACAGAAGCACACACACACACACAAAGTTTCAGAGATGCACACACACACACAGACACGTATGGAACAGGTATGCAGGTATTTATCAATAAATATGTTGCATGCCGCACAAACACACACATACGCAAACATACACATACATGCACAAACACAGACATACACATGGAAACACACGCACTCACACATCATACAGATTTGCGTGGCTGTTTGGTTGTGTGTGTCTGTGTGTGCTTCTGTGTGTATGGGTGTGTATGTGCTTTGTGGTGATGTGTGCCCATGCCTAGCCTGTGTGCATGTGAGCAGTTGAATGCAACGATGCATTAATACATGCATAAGTTATTAGTCATACATTTATTGTTGTTGTCGGGGAACTGGTTGTGGTGGTAGTGTATAAGAGGGAGTCGGTGGAAGTGTTCGGGGAGGTAGATAATAGTAGTGAGGCAGTAGTAGTAATAGTAGTGGCGGTAGTTGTGGTGGTGGTGGTGGTGATTGTTGTGGTGGTGCTGATGGTCGTATTTGTAGTAGTGGTGATCGTGGTAGTAGTGGTAGTAGTGGTGGTGGTGGTGGTGGTGGTGGTGGTGGTG
>NC_068993.1:54726905-54730523 GCF_001194135.2 Octopus bimaculoides
GGTCGTATTAGTAGTAGTGGTGGTGGTTGTGGTAGTAGTGCTGGTGGTGATGGTGGTGGTGGCAGTAGTATGATTATTATTATTGTTATTATTATTGTTATCATCATCATCATCATCATCATCATCATCATCATCATCATCATCATCATCATCATCATTATTATTATTATTATTAGTAGTAGTAGTAGTACTCGTGTTGGTGGTGGTAGTAGTCGTAGTATATTACATAGTGTTGTTGGCGGAAATAACGGTGTGGTTTGCGATTGTTGTAAAGATAGTAAAGGTAATAATGGTATATGTTGTAGTATGTGTAGATTAAAGCGGCGTTGTGGATGTGGTAGTGGTGTACTTTGGTGTGGAGGTAGTGTGAAGACTGTGACCAACTGCTGCGTGGTGGTCGTGGTTTTAGTGGTGTAGCAGCGTGGAGTGGTGCTAACATAACATAGCGTCACTGGATTTGTGAGTGGATTTGGTAGGCGGAAGCTGAAAGAGGCCCGTGGTGTATACACACAAACACACACACACACACACACACACACACACACACACACACACACACACACACACACACGATATAGTGGATGTGTGGTAAGAAGCTTGCTTCCCAACAACATAGTTCCGGGTTCAATCCCACTGCGTGCCACCTTGGGTAAGTGTCTTCCGCTATAGCCGCGGGCCGACCAAAACCTCCTGAGTTGATTTGGTGGACAGAAACTGAAAGAAGCCTTTCGCATATGTATATGTATGTATGTATGTATGTATGTATGTATTTGTCCCCCCACCATCGCTTGACAACTGATGTTGGTATGTTTACGTACCCGTAACTTAGCGGTTCGGCAAAAGAAACCGATAGAATAAGTAGTAGGCATACAAAGATTAAGTCCTGGGGTCGATTTGTTCGACTAAAAGCGGTGCTGCAGCATGGCCGCAGTCTAATGTCTGAAACAAGTAAAAGAATATTTTTATAATTAGGAATTAGATGTTAAAATTTTGTTAAAAATGTCAAAATATTTTGTGTATTATAGAATCGTAACTAATTTATTGCTGATAAACTTTAGCAATAAAACCGTATATGCACCTTTAAGGGGCATATGGACCCCCCCCCCACTAAAGGCCATATGAACCCAGGTTGAAGGTTACACAGTTAACATAGAGAGTATAAACCCCTCCTTAGTTAACACAAAAAAGAGAGTTGAATTTATCCAGTTAACACAGAGCATAAACAGACCACTCACAGTTAACACAGAATGGATAGGTGTATTTACGCAGTTAACATACAGAGAATATTAACATACGCCATCAGTTAACACAGGGAATACTAAGAGACACCCCAATTAATACAGAAAGGAGAGCTCGATTTACACTGTTAACAGAGGAAATATGAATATCCCCTACCACAGTTAATCGACTCATTATATTGTTAACACCGACAAAGGATGAATAGAGTATGCAGTTCGCCACAGATGATAAATAGATTGCGCTGTTAACATAAGATATAAAGAGATTGCACGTTTTAAAACTGGTAACTTCTGTACATCTCTGATTATTCGGAGACAAGATAAATAGGACATACAGAAAGAGGATGAACAGATTACACAGTCAACACAAGGAAGATATAGATTACACTATTAATCCAAGAGCGCACAGTTGACAGGAAGACGATAGAGATAGAAAGAAGGAGAGAGAAAGGGATGAGAGAGATAGAAAGAGAGAGAGGGGGAGCGGTTCTACAGATAAGACGGTCATAAGATAAATAGATTACGAAGTTAACACTGAAATACTGAGAGAAAATCGGCAAAACATAGAGTTAACGTAGAGAAGATGAAGGAGATAAAGTTAATATGGAGAGGATGCGTACATCACGCAATATAGAAAAGGATATTAATATACATATATGTACAAGCACACACACATTTATACACATATACATATACACGTACATATATTAGATGGTTATCACAGAAAATATATAAACGGCTGTTAACAAAGAGAAGATAAATAAGATCCCACAGTTAATGGAGAAGGTATATAGACAATGCAATTAACACCGAAAAGACAATTAGATTAGAGTTAACGCGAGGGAGATACATACATCGCACATTTAACATAGATTAAAAAGATATATTAGATTAGCAGAAAGCGAATATAGATTACGTTAACATCTCATATATATCATACGCCGAGGTGGAAAACTTTGATTAAACGAGGTTAGTCGTGTGACTGGAAGACAACATAGTTGCTCTTGGGATGTTCAAAATCGAAAAGGAGGTAATTACGATAATGTCGGTAAATCCATATCAGAAACCATGGAAACGCCATGGTGATTGAACAGATTCTGTGGAGGAATTAGATAAGCAATGATTAAGGGTAAAAGGCACTCAGTGGTTCTCAACCATTTTTTACCTGTGGACCCATTCCAATCCTGCTTTACTCCACTGGACCTCAATAGCCATTTAATGTATATATATATTAAAAAATCCTACTTTATTTTTATAATTAAGTATTAGTAGGAATTGTATATAAGAACACTAAAATATTTAGTATAGTGTACAAGTGTAAGCAATTTATTGCACAAATTTTAACAAAAGGCGCAGGACATGGTTCCGGGTTCAGTCCCACTGTGTGCCAACTTGGGCAAGTGTTTTCTACTTTAGTCTCTCTGGCCAACCAAAGCCTTTTGAGTGAATTTGGTAGACGGAAACTGAAAGAAGCCCGTCGTGTATATGTCTATAATATAAATTAAACATGGGCGACCGTTGTATTCTTTCTTGTCTCGAGGTTCACGGCCAAACGACTGGGTGGATTCGCGTGAAAAATGGCACACATGTGGATACGGGTGCATAGATTGGAACGCACTTTATATTTTTTCCTAGCCCCCATAGTTACCGAGAAAATCGAGAACTACTGCATCAGATACTAGAAGAAGGATTCACATCGATGACATACATTGACTAGGGTCACCTAGTTCCGTAAGTGAATAACTGCTAACATCTCTAGTACTGGCTGTCATTGATGTCATTCAGCTAAAGTGATTTAGTATCACTTTAGCACTCACTGCACTACCTGTACGTCTATACATTCATTTCGCACCACTTATCGAACTGTCAAACAAAGGAGCGCTTTCTATGCTTTAGCTTCGACTACTGCCGCAATGTTCGGTAAAAAAATCAAATTCAAACCAAAATTGCTTAAATGTAACCGTTCCATGATATTTTTAACTTTTAATGTTCGTACTTTCAATGTCGTTGTTTATCAGCTTCTTGGAACAGCTACGTTTAACATCGATGCCGTATGCATTGAAGAACGTAGATTCACGATGAGTTAAACTTCAAGCATCATGATGCTGGTTAATGATAGGAATTATTGTGTCTATCACCACATGGAAAAAAAAAAAAAAACTCTATGTATGCGACAACTCGTGCAGTAGGAATTGTTGGCACTCTGTCGCTTACGACGTCGAGGGTTCCAGTTGATCCGATCAACGGAACAGCCTGCTCGTGAAATTAACGTGCAAGTGGCTGAGCACTCCACAGACACGTGTACCCTTAACGTAGTTTTCGGGGAGATTCAGCGTGACACAGTGTGACAAGGCTGACCCATTGAATTACAGGCACAACA
>NC_068993.1:54730533-54731349 GCF_001194135.2 Octopus bimaculoides
ACACGTATACCCTTAAGGTAGTTCTCGGGGATATTCAGCATGACACAGTGTGACAAGGCTGACCCATTGAATTACAGGCACAACAAAAACAGGAAGTAAGAGTGAGAGAAAATTGTGGTGAAAGAGTACAGCAGGGTTCACCACCATCCCCTGCCAGAGCCTCGTGGAGCTTTAGGTGTTTTCGCTCAATAAACACTCACAACGCCCGGTCAGGGAATTGAAACCGCGATCCTATGACAGCGAGTTCGCTGCCCTAACCACTGGGCCATTGCGCCTCCACGCAGTAGGTATACCGACTTGTTAACCCACAATCACTCAACTTATTTAATAGCATACAAAAAATGTTCTACCGAGAATGATTGCTGCCACTTTCAACGGAAATTCTTCCCTGCAGAGTTATTTTACTTGAACCCGACTAATGAAGAGAAGTTGTAGGCTTTTAACAAGAACCTTTTTCTCTTTCTGGTAATCTCTAAGATGTCTGAGCTACACTGACTAACAATGAAGAAATACGCAATCAAGAATCAAAAAAAAAAAAGTAAGAAAAAATTGAAATGGAAACCGGAATCAACTCTCTTAATACTTAGTTTCCTATCGTTAAATCAGATGACAATGTGGCTGGACGCTGCATACCGTTCAAAGCCAAAATCAAGTAAAAACAGCCTAGGAATTTGACGCAGTCATTGGGAAATGCATATATATGAGTGTGTGTGTGTGTGTGTGTGTGTGTGTGTGTGTGTGTGTGTGTGCTTGTAGTTGTACATCTGAGAAATATGAGACCTTTAAAAAGAAACTACGATGATTTTAAAACCGACA
>NC_068993.1:54731437-54733460 GCF_001194135.2 Octopus bimaculoides
ACACACACACACACACACACACACACACACACACACACACACATTCACACACATTGATTCGTATGAACTTGAACAAGGAACCTATTTTCAAAATAAGACTTGATCTAGTTATATACATTGCTGATAAATCAACTGTTAATGAAATCAGTGACCGGTAAAATACAAATGGCGCTAAATTGAAAGCTTCAAGCTAACAGGATCCTTTCAAACAGTAGAAGGAGCATTTTCAGAATTTTTTTTTATTCTTCGGAAGCATCCAATCATTACTGACCAGCTTATAAAAAAGAATCATAAATTACAAATTAAATATCAACGTTGGTCACTTCAGAGCTGATGAATCAAATTATGGTCCAACTAAAATCAAAACTAAAAGTCGCTTGGTTTTAATAACATACCTCCCGGAGGTCTAGAAAATCTGGGGTATTTAATGATGCCTTTTTCCAGCTGTACAATCCTGTATAGAATCAAAACCCAATCAATAAATGAACTGAGGTCTGTAACTCCCTTTCCATAGAGAAAAAAGGCGAGTTAGGCTTAGTGTAGGAGTACCGGTTTCCTTTTTAACTGTACAGCTGTTGCAGATAAGAATTATAACATAATGGTACACAACCGTATCTCACTGTCGTTCAAGAAAATTCTTCATAGGAACCTTGTTAGGTTCAGGAAGAATCGTTAACCCATTACCTACCAGTGATCTCATATGTAAGCTCCGAAAATGCTGTATTACCCTCACCCTGGGGTCACATGGAACCCGGTTGAGAACCACTGTTCTAAAAGATGCCACAGTTGGCATTGGTCCGATGGGGGAAAACGCAATTCATCAGATAAACTTGGAAATAACAATCTCACCTGAATATGCTTCGCTGAGGAGTGCTAATAAGGTCGAAACACGTCCGTTGCTTGTACTAGTGGCTTTAAAGACAAGAACAACTCGTTGCTGAATTGTCGGTATTTTCCAGAAATTTGGATTGATATTAATGGAGTTATCTCGTTTGTTTGTTGATTTTAAAATTTAAGCAAGGTTAATGCAAGGAAAAAGAGATTATATAATTTAAGTAAACATATAGTAAACATACATTACACAGTTAAGAGAGAGAGAGAGAGATAAAGAAAGAGAGAGATAATGATAGATTGAGAGATAGTGAGAGAAAGAGAGAGTGTGAGAATAAATAGTCCGTAGAACTAACAAACATGATAAATAGATGACATAGTTAACACAGAGAGAGAGAGAGAGCGAGAGAGAGAGAGAGAGACAGAGAGAGAGCAGGCAGTTAACAAAGAGCGAAGATAAAATAGGTTACACATTTAACTGAAACAAGAGAAATAGACTATAAAGTTAACATAAAGAGGAGTAGCTTAGATATTAACCACATACAAGATAAAGTGATTAGAGATTTAATGGTGAAGATAAATAGACTCAGGGCCGTGAAGCGAAAGATTTATACACGGCTGAGACTGTTATAGGAACCCAACCACCAGTTATTGAAAAATAATAAAACAGTGTAATCTTATTGTTTTATTTATTTATTTTATATATTTAATACCAAAGATCGTAGAATGACTAAATGGGCTTTCACTGAAATCAATATTTCGACTGATTTCTGATATGATGTTGCATGGAACTCAGTGTTCCTCCCTCTCCTCATCCCATGACGACCTTGTGACAGTTTTTTTTTTTCTGAGATAGTTCTTTATCAGATTTAGGCTGGCTGATGGAACGTTCTACGTTGGCGTAGTGAGAAAATATCGGAGTGATGCACAAAAATTTGCAACGATGTTCTTCTTCAGCATGTAGTTTATCCATTAATTTAAGCCGCAGTTTCCCTTAGTTGTCAGCGTGCATCATAATTTTCATGTCAGTGAATTCGCTTCAATTTTCTTTGCTGTTTACATCAATGTTTTAAATTTCTGCAAAAGTTATGTACTTTATGGTCAAAAGATTATCCGATATAGACAAGTATTGCCAAGGGGATGAAAACAAAGTACCAGATGTTCATGATTTTTTTTTTTTTTTTTTTTTTTT
>NC_068993.1:54735029-54741718 GCF_001194135.2 Octopus bimaculoides
AAGTTCTAGAACATTTTGCGGGCTAATTTGATGCCATTGAATTCTTACACAAATAATTTCACGCAATCGATTCTGACTGGCTGCTGGGTAGTTGATTTATGATGCAATGATTGAGTCTTTGTGTATTAGAAGAATTTGCTATCTTTTTGGACAACAAGAAAATATATTGGTTTTAAAGTTTGGCCCAAGGTGAACAATTTCATAGGAGAGTGTACGTTGATTACATCGACCCCAGTATTCAACTGGTACTTATTTTATCGACACCGAAAGGATGAAAGGCAAAGTCGACCTTGGTGGAATTTGAGCGCTGAACATAAAGACGGACGAAATGCCGTAAAGCATTTTGTCCGGCGTGCTAACGACTCTGCCAGCTCGCCACCTTATAATAGGAAAAGGTATTACAGACAGTTTGAATAGTTCTAAAATAGATAATTTCAGTAGAACAACACTTCTGAATGCGTGCCACACAAACTCCATCTATGGCTTCCACAATGATAAGTAAATAGCAAGAGGATTTTTCATTAGGTAGTATCCCGCGTATTTCCAAATACTTGGCTGCTATATTGTCACCATTTTCATACCCCACCCAACTCCTGTAATCTTCCGAGAGAATGCTATTTTGTTTAATGTTTCTTTTATCAGGTTTGCAATCTTAGAAGTTGCTTTCTCACTGCAGTCTTCAAAAGACAGAAATCTCTCTTGAATCATAAGCATGCGATCTATACTTTGAAAGTAACTTATGATAAATGTTGTCTGCTCGACATGTGTGGAATCAGGTGTTACATCAGTATTATTGAACAGTGTTTTGCCTTTGATCTTTCACAGTGTATGTGTTTTAGAACGAGATCGGAGCAAAGAGAAATAAATTCATTTTGTGATTCAGCTGACAGATAATGTGTTTGCATTAATTCTCCTTTTCCTGGCTTTCTTTGACCTTCCTGATATGAGTTTCAAGTACAGGATCCTATTTCGATAAAAGTTCAACCAGCCGAGGGAAGTTACCGTTGTAAATATCGCCACACAGATGAGAAGTATCACAGAATGTTAACCCCGCTTTCACCCCTAAATAAAATAATCTTAGTTAGACAATATAACCATTACTCCAGTTAGCCACATCTATTACAATTTGTTTGTACAGAATATGTTCCATGCATCTGTATGAACGAATTCTTTTTTTCGTGTCCTCTCTATGGTACATAATTTAAGTTGGTTATTACATTCATGCTTAGAAAATCTACTTCCCAGTAGTCTCTATTTTCTGTGGTAGACCATCCGTTCGTTGGATTAACTCCCTCATTTTCAAGTATTGATTGATAAGTAAACAAAATATGGCTTGTTTATTGACACTCCGCTTTAGCCAATCACTCGCAGACATTTCAGTATTGATGGTTCTGTGTTTAATGTTGCCAAATGGAAAAGACTACTACTCGCGACACACCACTTGCAAAATATTTTGGCCAAAGGATGATGTCTGTTCTGTATACATTTATTCTTTTATTCTCTTATGTGTTTCAGCCTTGAGGCTGTGGCCATGCTGGGGCACCGCCAGTATTTTTTTTTATCTTTTTATATTGATGTTTTTTATATCTTTCTTCGTATTAAATTTCCAGTTTCAAGCCCATCCTGTACGCCATTGAAGTGTTCCTTTCCATAGCTTGGTTTTGAGTTGTATTCTGCACACGTTCACATGCGATTTCTTTTTACACTGTAGATGGTTCGTGACCAGAAGTTTTATTCGGACACTAACATGAAGCCGTTTTGTTTTCAGTTTGCATTTGTTAATAAATATTCATCACTTAACTTTTTGACAGTAATATCAATAACCAGTTATGACATATTTTCTTTGTGTTCTCGTTCATCACTGTCTGTGCTGCAGTCTTGTGTATATGCATTACATTGATAATATTGAAACGTAAAATTCTTACCGAAAAGGTTTGCGTGAATAACGTTATAGTTTTTAGGCCAGCATTAAATATCGGATTGACTTAGGGACATCTTATCACAAATAAACATTACTTTGTGGTGTGTCTTTCCGGAAGTCATAGTGTACAGCCACAGCTTGGATATAAGTGAAAACAACTGACTGACTGACTGACTACAAGAAATGGAGAGAGAGAGGGGGGGGAAGGAGGAGGAAAAGACAAAGAGAAGGAAGGAGGTGAGAGGGAGCGAGAGAGGGAGTTAGAGAGAGGAAGTGTGTTTGTATTTGAGAAAGTAAATAATTCAAGCAATGTAATGGAAAAGGTATTGAAAATTGGAGAGTAGTAAGGAACGCTGGGGAGAGCTGAATAGCATCAGATCTTCAGAGAAGAAGCCTTCCTCCATTGCAAGTGTTTCGGCCGTTAACACTTTACACTCGAAGGAGGTCGGGCCGCATCCCGATCATGACTCTTGGATACTCTTTCTGTTGTTACATTCTGTGTCATTGTCTACATTTCAACCCTCCTGGGTGGTTAAGGTGTCCCAGCTCTAACATAGACTGGCAGGAAGAACATAGCGGTGAGGAAATAAAGAATGACGGAGACAGAAAAGTGAGGAAGGGGAGTAGATCGGTAGAAAAGTGGTATTGGTGGGGAGAGAACATCTTCCCCTGAATTAGCAGGTGTTTAACGCATGTTAAACACACAACTGATAATGGAGAATAATAGAGAACCGATCTAGCGTTAGATGCCATTGCCTTGTATCAAGGGACTGTGTTATGACAATGGACTGACTGATCAATTGATAAGATCAGATTTATGCCACTGCTATGGGTAACTGATTGACTTAACTAGCAGCTTACTAACTTATTTACTCAGTCAATATGGTTACAGAATCGAAATTAAGGTTGGATTTGATCAATACTCTGTTTAGTTAGTTACGTTGTCAATTTAGTAAAACATTGGAGCGGATTGTCAATGTTCAGTCTATTGCAGAACGAAAGCCTCAGCATGTTATCTCCACCAACCACGGTCTGATGTGGAAGTCAAGAATTTGAGCTTCAGATCATACTGGTTTGATGAGTCTACTCTGCCGCACTGGCTCGACATGGCTTGGCAGAGGTAGTATAATACATTCTAGAATATAATCTCAAAATATTGATTTCAAATTTGGGCACAAGGTTAGCAATTTCGGGGAAGGGGGTAAGTCGATTACATCTACCCCAGTAATCAACTGGTACTTATTTTATCGATCTCGAAAAGATGAAAGGCAAAGTTGACCTCGACGGAATTAATATAACTTCAAAATATTGTGAAGCTTAATGCATTATTTATAATTCTTTAGATCACTCATGGATCTCATTGAGGATATAAGACATAGTTAATAAAGAGAGATAACTAGACTACGAAGTTAACACGGGAAAGATAAATGGATTCCGCGGTTAACACAGAAGGAAGACAAATCGATCACACAGTTAATACAAAGGGCATAGATATCTTACACAATTAACACAGCATATAAATAGATTACACAGTTAATACAGAGAGAAGATAACTAGATCAGACGGTTAACACAGAGAGAAGATAACTATATCTGACAGTTAACACAGAGAGGGATAAATAAACCATGGATTTAATATAGAGAGAAGGTAAATAGATTACAGAGTTAATACAGAGAAGATGCACTCAGCACATGAAACGGAGACAGGCGATAAATTATATTAGTTAACATAGAACAAATAACTGAATTATGTTTGTATAGAGAGGATGAATACGTTCTATCTTTTATCATTTACTTGTTTCAGATATTGGTCTGCGGCATGCTCGAACACTACCGATCGGTTTCTTTTAACAGGTACGTAAACAAACCAACACCGATTATCAAGCGGTGGGAAACAAACACAAACACACACACATACGCACATCTATCTATCTATCTATCTATCTATCTATCTATCTATCTATCTATCTATCTATCTATCTATCTATCTATCTATCTATCCATTCATCCATCCATCCGTCTGTCTGTCTATCTGTGACGGTTTCCACTTCTCGTCTACCAGATTGCAAGGTATTGGTCGACCTGGGCTATAGTACAAGAGACTTGTACTATAGGCGCACTGTGGAAACAAACCCCAAACCCCAAACCACGTGGTTGCAAGACGAGCTTCTTAACTACGCCGCAGTGTCTGCACCTAACGCAGAGAAAAGATAAACAGAACACATTATTAATCCCGAGAAAATAAGTAGGTTTCTCAGCTAACGTATGAAATATAATTAAGTTACATAATTAATACAGACAAAATCTATATAGAGCGCATATAAAACTGATAAACACATCACACAGATTAGTGGTTAGTGATGAGTAAAATACATGGTGAGTAGTGGTGGTTAGAACATGTGGGTGGGTATTAGGTGGATAAAGTATAGGAGTGAACAGAATATGGTTCTTGGTAGTGATGTGTAGAACATAGAGCTGGATTGTAGTGTGTAAGAGAGTGGGGGGAGATGTGCTAATTAATTTCTCGGGAATAGATTTATAATTTAATCGAGAGATGATCATTATACTTGTGCTGTTATGCCATCAAACTGTATTTCCCATTATCTTAGTCAATCATATCATATCATACCATATTATATATATATAAACATATATATATATATAGATTCAGCTGAATATGGTACTTAAGTTGAGGCACCAGAATTTAGTGCGGTATAATCCATACAATTTCAAAATAAGGTGATTAAAATCAAAATAAGCAACAAGGATATCCAGAGGTAATGCAGTACGATCGTTTCACGCAACTCCATTTAATTGAACAATGCAACCATTACATCAATTTAAATGCAGAGCAATCCTCAGCTGCATAAAGACATAGAATTTAATTAAATTAAAACAGATGGACACGTTAGTATAATTTTACCTAAAATCTCCAAGAAGGTAAAAGACTATATAGTCTCCCCTACGGTCCATACACTTCTTCCATCGGTGTTGCAGCGTTTGGATTTCGTGGTATAGAAGTTCTCATCCTGACCCTCAAAAACATCCTCAACAGCAGATATGACTTCATCATCGGTCCGATACTGCTTCCCGGTCAAGTGTCTTTTCATGTTGGGAAACAGAAAATAGTCAGATGGTGGCAAATCAGGAGAATATGGAGGGTGATCCACCAGTTCAAAGCCAAAGTCGCGCACAGCAGCCAACGCAATCACAGACTTGTGTGTAGGAATATTGTCCGAGTGAAGCAGGTTCCCCTTCGTCTGGTTAATATTTAAACGTCCGTCGTCCATCACCATGTAGGGAACACGGTCGATGTTTTCTTGGATGGTGGCTGTGGCAGGACGTCCGGACCTTGAGTCATCTTCAAGCTTCTCCCTACCTTTTTGAATTCAGCTGCCCACTATTGCACAGTTAGTAAAGCTGGAGCATCATCCCCTAATGTAGAAACCATGACGGCATGAACATCTTTGGGCGCTAACCCCTTTTCATGCAGATATTTGATAACACCACGGTGCCAAATTCTATCTATTTTCACGAAATGTCTTTAGCACCTCATTTCCAAGTCCTCATTGCTGCATCCAATGTGGCTTTATCTGGAAAGAAAAAATGCAGTTAGCACCAGTAAAGATTGAATTTAATGCATGCCGAGTTTAATTACTGTATGATAACTCCTTCTTAGTCAGCCTATGAACAGTTTTAGTCCATCCTCGTACGTTGCAGAAATAGGAATTGTGAAACTAAACATTATAATAATACAATAATACAGCGTGGGTAACGAAATACTGGCGAACGAAAGATTACAATACAACTGTGTCGTATGCGTTGTGAAGCAGTGTGTATTGGACATTAGCGTTGGTGGTAGTTAAGACTATTGTAGTGATGGTACAGGCGATAGTTGCAAGTTATGGTAGTGGTAATATTAGTGGTGGTAGTTGCGCTGGTGGTTGTGGTGATGGTAGAGTTGATGGTTGTATGTTAAGACAATTATAGTGTTAGTAGTAGTAGTAGTAGTAGTAGTTATGGAGGTGGAGGTAGTATTAGGGGTGGTGGCCATTGCTGACATGGTGTTGTTTGATTGTTGTTATAATGGAGGTAGTAATAGTAGTATTGGTGGCAGTAATGATGGCGGTGGTAGTGGTTGTGGTGATGGAGGTGAACGTAGAAGGTGGAAGTGAACGTGGAACAACTCGCCGGAGACACGGGATGCTTCCCTGAAGACCCTGAAGTAATGTAAGACGGAGGTGGACGGACGGATGGCGGGCTGTGAGTTAGAAATGTCTGAGCAAGCTTGTCTTCGATGATGATGATGATGATGATGATGATGAGGATGATGATGAGGATGATGATGATGATGGAAGTGATGACTGTGATGATGATGATGATGATGATGATGATGATGATGATGGTGGTGGTGGTGATGATGATGATGATGATGGTGGTGGTGATGATGATGATGATGATGATGATGATGATGATGATGGTGATGATGGTGATGGTGATGATGATGATGATGATGATGATGATGGTGGTGGTGATAATGGAAGTGATGACTATGATGATGGTAATGATGGTAGAAGTGGCGGTGGTGATGCAAATCGTAGTGGAAATATTGGCTGTATTGTTAGTAGTTGTGGTGATGGTGGTGGTGGCGTTGGCGTTGGCGATGGTGTCGTATTTTGGTGTTGGTGGTGGTGGTTGTAGCAGTGGTGGCTTTCGCGATGGTTAGCTACAGTTGTGGTAGTGGTAGCAGTGGTGTCGTGTTTTGGTGC
>NC_068993.1:54741965-54742717 GCF_001194135.2 Octopus bimaculoides
TTGGTGGTGGTGGTTGTAGCAGTGGTGGCTTTCGCGATGGTTAGCTACAGTTGTGGTAGTGGTAGCAGTGGTGTCGTGTTTTGGTGCTGGTAGCTACAGTAGTAGTGGTGGTGGTGGTGGTTGTGGTGGCGGAATCGGTGGTGTAGTGGTAGTGATGTATCGGTGTAGTCGACAGCAGAATTAGTGTTGTTGGTTCTGAGTTTTGAGTTGGTGGAGTTCCTGTCGATGGTGCTAGGAGCAGTGTAGGAAGTGAACGTATTGGTGGTTGTGTTGCTGGTGGTATTGATGGCTGTGGTAGTATTGGCAATGGTACGATGGTGGCGGTAGTATTGGTACGGTTGGTGCTATTTTTATGCTGGAGGGTATTGTTCTTCCTGGTGATGGTGGTGGTGACAGCGGTGGTAGTTGTGATCGTGGTGTTTTCATTGTGTGTTGCTATTGTTGTTGATGTTGTAGTAGTAGTGGTGGTAGTTGCATCGGTGTTGTTGCTGTGGCTGTTGCTGTTGTTGTATGTGATTTAGCTTCGGTGATTCTAGTGTTTGATGAAGTTTATAATGTGTCATCGTGGGAATATGTGTAAAGAGGATGGAGTGGTGGTGGCGGGTACGGCGACGGTGGGGGGGTTGTGGTAGTGGTGGTGGTGGTGGTGGTGGTTGATTGGCGGAGGGGGGTAGGATAGGGTAAGGTAAGGTAAGGTTGGGAAAGTGAGACGGAGGGAGGGAGGGAGGAAAGAAGAGTTTGGGTTTGGGGAC
>NC_068993.1:54743285-54746193 GCF_001194135.2 Octopus bimaculoides
TATATATATATATATATATATATATATATATATATATATATATATGGTAGCTGTTCACACATGATCCTGGAAGATTGTCACTATTAAAATCATTGGATCATTGGGTACTGAGATAAAATTTATACTTTACACTTGTTGCACCGCTGGTGATGAACGAACCCAACTCTTGATCGACATAGACGTCCGCAGATACTGCAGATTAAGCCTCTTCCCCATTCGCCAATTGGTGGTTTTCGAGCAGCTCGCTTAAATTCTACATGAAAATTGCGTGCTTTTTCGAAAATTCCTTTTCTCAGAGATGATGTTAAAATGAATAAAAAATCCAGTATAAGCAATTGAACGATCATTCATTTAAAACAGTCATCTATGTATTATACTTAATATATATACGTCGTTGACAGGCAAGTTATTGCGGTACTCGTCTGAGATAGCATTTTTATAGACATGCTAGGTTTGAAACACAATATGTATGAGGGGACAAAAAAAAAAAAAAAGACAATCAACCTAACAGAAGTTAGCGATAACGCCTGATGCATTTCGACCTAATTGGGCCTTACCAATGACGTGTAATCACAGCTTGCCATATACTTAACAAAAATCTGTCACCTTCAATATATAGGATTCAGTGAATAAATCATTCACCGCTATTGCAAAGAGCCACCTAGATGAATAAGAATCCAGTGTGTGCAATTGTTGCAGTATTCACTTATAATAGCCATCTATGTATCATACTTAATGTATATACATCGTTACAACGATGCGTGTGCATTGTGAAGGTGCGTGACCTAGTGGTTAAGGTGTTGCACTCGTGATCGCTAGATTGTCGGTTCGATAGCCGGACCGGGTCACGCGTCGTGATTTTAAGTAAAACACTTCATTTTCCGTCGCTCTGCGAGACGTTGTGTGTGTGTGGTGGGGGAGAGACACGGTGAGCAGCAAGTTCGTTGGCGCGTCGGTAGAAATGCTTTTACGGTAGATCTTCTGGGTCTTTACATTCTGAGTTCAAATCCCACCTGCCTGGAGAAGGCAACGGGAAACCAATCCAGTATTCACCCCAAGTTAGGTCATAGTAGTCAAAGTTCCAGTAATCTACTTAACGGTGGCAAGGTAGGGTAGGGTTCCCCCAAGTCCTATACAGTGTGCTGGAGAACGTTCACATACACAAGACCTACCCAAGAGCAGACCACTGCAAGCTTAGATAGCTAATTTAAACTACTACATGTCTGGCTAAACAGTATGGTTCTCAACAAGGCAACACTGTATTTAACATGATTAGCTTCTATATGCTTGAGTACACTACGCCTCACAGTAAGGCAACACTTGTTGCAGTTCATACGTTGTAATACACAGAATAGAGCTGATTTAGGTAGAACTACGGTAATGCTGGAACACACCACACCTGGTCGCTGAACCGACCACCTAGGTGCCATACGTCTGCTCAGTCAGGGCTGACCTGAGGTTACGCAACGATAACAACTGGGAATATCGATAGAGAACAAAACATAAATATAAAAACAAAAGACCGAAAATAACTCTAAAAATTATAAAAAAAGAAAATAAAACACGTAAAGAAATATAAAGACAACATGGGGTTTATGAAGTATGCAAGGAAGAGGAACGAATTAACTGGGTAGTTTGGGGCCTTTGAAACCAGAAATTCCACAATTATGCTAGAGTGGTGATTGGATAAACAATAGGTTCACAATTAGATTTAGTTGGTTCGGTTTCAGTTATGAAAACAACGAGCGCCATTTTCTGCGCGTTCATTGTTTTAACACTGGCATCCACCATATTGGGCGGGCAGAAGACGGGGACGTGTAACTGGTTTCAGTGCGTTTGTGTGTTTGCACGTACTTTTGCATATATATAAATATGTGTGCGCGCGTGTATATTATATATATATATATATATATATATGTATGTATGTGTGTGTGTATGTATGTATGTGTGTATATACATGCATACATCGAATATGTGTGATTGTACATACTTGCACTCCTGTTTATGCTTATGTGTATATGTATAAATTTATTTTTGTGTATGTTCACATCTGTGTGTCTGTATGTTTGAACGTACTTCCCTGTATATGGTTTATATATGTATTTATGTATGTATGTGTGTATGTATACACATGTGTGTATGTGTATGTGTATATATATACTCACACATACATTCAATGTGTGTGTGTTTATGTGTGTATAATTGAGTGATGTGCATTATATGTGTGTAATTGTGTGTGTGTGTGTGTGTGTAGTTGTGTGTGTGTGTGTAGTTGTGTGTGTGTGTGTGTGTGTGTGTGTAGCTGTGTGTGTGTGTGTGTGTGTAGCTGTGTGTGGTTTTGGTCGTGACGGTTGATTGCCTTGAGACTGGCATCCGCCAATTTGGTGCTTTGTTACCGCTGTTGTTGAACGTATGTGTGTCTGAAGATCTGTGAATGCGTATATATTATACATTGTTTGTTTGTGTGTGTGCATGCGTGCATGTGAGTGTATGTGTGTGTATATGTATGCATGTCGGTGAATGTATATATATATATATGTGTGTGTGTGTGTGTGTGTGTGTGTGAATTTTGCCTAATGTCAACATGTGCCTTCGTAAATATGCGGCGCGTGTGTGCCTGTTTGATGTATAATCTGTAAAATTTACCCGTATGTCAGGAGGTGCTTCGGTGTATAAATGGACTCATTTGTTTGTGTATGGAAATATGTGTGCGTGTATGTACACGTGTTAATGTAAAATTGAATGACAAAAAGTGTGTGCTTACGTCTCACACAAGGCAAAATATAAAAGCATCATTGTATATCCATAAACACATACGCACACGCATATATACACACATAGCCACAATATAAATGTTTTTGAGCGCGTGTGTATGTATATATATATGTATATATATATATATATATAT
>NC_068993.1:54752474-54753939 GCF_001194135.2 Octopus bimaculoides
TTGGTGTTGGTGAATGAGAGAATTTGATGCTCTTGTCCTCACATACATCACTGGTTGTGACAGGCTTTTCTGCCATCTTACTATCAAATTCAAGCATTGTTTGAATGCGTTGGCATTAACTCCATATAAATCTATTATGCTGTTTTTCGGCAGGATATTAACGAGCTAATGTTCCTTTGTGTAGCAAGGTAATGCAGCATCTAACCCCGACTCAGAATGAAGCGAGTGGCACCTTAAGCACAATAGAGTGCCACCTAAATCAGTGCCATAAATTCTAACCATTTTCTCTTTGATAATTCATTTCACGACCTTGCTGATACACGAAATCAGTGAGATAGCTCTATAATCTACAGCTACAACAGTCTTCGTTCACCTTTTCATTTTATTTTATGTTTTTAGCAGTATATTTCTTTCCAGGAAGTTTTGGAAAAATAACTGAAATAGTTTGGGTTAAGGTCCTTTTATATGTTTTTTTAGGAGAATTGTTTAGAAAGTATCAGAGCCTGTTGCTACATTTATATATACTCTATCTATGGCTGATATTACATCCTGTATACCGCTGTAATTCATGGTTACAGCGTACTTATATAAAGTTGCAGTATTGAAGATCTCGTCTCGCTTAGCTATTTGCATATATGTTCCAGCGCGATTGTCAAAGCACTGTTGAATTATTCATTTTGTATTTCACATACCTTTTAAGGATCTGCAGCCAGTGAAGCGTCTACTTTAAGCAATGTCCCGGTTTTCTATTGCATGAAGATGTTTCATTTGCAAATCTCTAGAAAACAGATTTTGCCTTTTTTTTAAATGCTTTCTACTTTATATGTATGTATGGACGCGTATTCGCGTGTGTATATGTACACGCTATGTGTGCATATGTAAGGGTGTGTTAACGTGTGTAAATATGTATATATGTCTAAACTTTTGATGTGTTGTGCCCCATATTTACGAAGGTATAATCTTATTTAATAAACCTTCAATAAATCTACAGTAAATCTACAATAGGCAGTCAAAATTGAACTATTGTGAACTTCCATTTAGAACATTTTGTATTGTTGATTTGGACTTCAACACAATTATCTAATTATGTCATTTAATTTACACAAACACACACACACACGTACTCATACACATCAGCATATACATTTATACATACCCACATACATACATACATGCATATATACATACACATACATATGTGCATACATAAATATATATATATATATACATACATATATAATATGTATATACATATATATATATATGATATGTATATACATATATATAATATGTATATATGTATGTACATATATATATGTATACACACACATATATATATATATATACATATGTATATAATATATATATATATTTATATATATATTCGTATATATTCATATATATATTATATATATATAACACATATATATAATATTACATATATATATATATATATATATATATA